>NC_141627.1:1091530-1131530 GCF_047967505.1 Dipteris shenzhenensis | reverse complement strand
ATAATGGATGAAATCCTATTGATGATACATGAATTTTCAATAGAACTGTTATTCAAAAGATTTGATGGATTGAATGTAGCTTTAATACATTATCCCTTTTACAAGAGTGTTTGAGTTTAAGGCTTGAAACATAAGAATGAATTTGTGTTGAAGCCTAGTGGTTTGTTAAGGATATGTGAAACTTGAAGTAAAAGTACTTACAATGGAAGGGATTATATCAAGATCCTATTAAGGACATGTGAACATATAGTAGAATAATTCTACATAAAATCAGTGGATCAAACTTAATGGCTCAAAAGCAAAAAGGGATGATGGTGCAACCTAGGGGCTACTCTACGGCACTATGGCAGCAATCTTTGTAGTTACTATCAAAGGTAGTGTAACTTTTTTGTCAAGGAAAGAGACGCGAACCACTCCACATGACCTAGATCTGTATGACCTAGGTTGCACCGACTTGTTTCTTTCATGGATAAAAAGTGACCCTTAGGTGATGCTATAGCACTCCCTTTTTTGGTCCATTATTATAGCACAATTGGGGCCTTTTGACCTAATACTAGCTACCCATCAAATATTTGTTGTAGATGTTAGGGGTAATTACCAAACTACTAGTGGTAGTTTTATCACCACCATTAGTAATTTTATTTGAGTGTTCCTTAATGGTAGTTCTCCTACTACTACATACAATATTACCAATAGTAGTCCTAATCCCAATGATAGTACACATAATATTATTATACCGTCCAACTTTAATCATCATTATATCTATGAATGCATATATATAGGTCTATCTATATCTATACCTATTTATTCGTCATCCAGTACGTTTGCATTTATTTTTGGTGCTTTGCTTACTTTGAAACTAAAGATAATGTGATTTCATTATTGTTTGCATTCTTGTCAAACTTCTTGTCAAACATGAGGAGCTGGAATGCATAAGAGTTGGGAGGCACATTATAATTTCTGTGTAGATTTGAGCCATTGAATGGCCTATTGATTCTGATTGTTTTCTTTCTTATTAAATCCTTAATTTGGTTATTTCACACCGAACATCGCCATATCAATTCTTTTTTTTTTTGTTCTAGTAATGTCCTATCGCAACATAGTCTAGGGTTGATCAAACAAGATAAATGGGTGCTCACATTAATATATTTTTGAGAGTCAGAGGATAGTGGCTGTAGACTACAAAATCATCACTTTGAATAAATTTGGCAAGATTCTTCTGATAGAAGGAATAATTTCTATTGCACTAAAGATGAAAGAAAATTATCAAAAGGCTGATACAAGGCTCAAAATCACAATGGTGCTACTAGGCTTAATAGTCGTAGACTAGTAGTAGTACTAGTGTATTTGTAAGAAAATAGTACGCAGCGGAAGATAACAACAAAACGCAAGTACACGATGGAAAGCTGGAGAGAATACAAAAATTCTGATATACCAAACTGCTGATACAACTGATGGTTGGCTGTCCACCCGTGCGCTCTACAGACAGAGCTTCGATGGTGATCTAGACAGATGCTGGACGGAGGACTATGAGCGTGAAGAACTGGTGATCTGATGATAGGGGGTGGCCACTTATATAGTGTAAGTGGTTGACGGTCGGCCCTGTAATAGGCAGTCGGCCTAATAGACAGTCAGCCTGGAAGACCAACCGACCCTTCAGAAAACATGCTGGGGGCTTTGCCCCCAGACCCCCACCGGGGGCCTGCGCCCCCCGGACCCCCTGCTATCGGGGGGGCTATCGCCCCCCCGAACCCCCCCTTTGTGCAGACGGGTATCTACTCTTGGCTCCTAAGCCGTCTCATAACCATCTGGTCTACTCTAAGACCCCTTCCAGTGTCTAAACTGGGGATCCCTCCCAATATCTGATACCCATCATGGCTTCTCCTCATATGGGGGCCTTACAACATTGGGTACACAGAATATTGGTGGGTTACATGAGAGGTGGACATTCCCCCAAGCTTGCCTTTTGTGGAGGTTGGAGGGCTGGCTAGGCAAGGGTGCCTTATGGCAGGGGTGGGGACCTGCCATACACACATGCCAGAGCCTCCGTAGTGGCCATGAAGGTTGTGCACTTTCGTGAGGTGCTAGCGGTCTTGGCGGGGGGCACGCTAGGCACATGCTCTTGGATTCTAACATGGTATCAGAGCCCGGGTCTGATCCCCGGCCACCTCTCTCCATGATCGATTGGAGGGGGGTGTTGGAGGTGCAAATCTCTCATGGACAAAGGGGATAAGAAGAAGGAGAAAGGGTTGAATTATCCCACATACAAAGGTGTGTGGAAGATGAAGGGACATAAATAGTCCAAGTTGCCCCTCCTATCTTCAATTCCCCCAAGCTTGCCTTTTGTGGAGGTTGGAGGGCTGGCTAGGCAAGGGTGCCTTATGGCAGGGGTGGGGACCTGCCATACACACATGCCAGAGCCTCCGTAGTGGCCATGAAGGTTGTGCACTTCCGTGAGGTGCTAGCGGTCTTGGCGGGGGGCACGCTAGGCACATGCTCTTGGATTCTAACAGTATTTACTAAGTAGTGTGCATGCCTCTCCTCATTAAAATTCATAGTCTTCAAAAATATATAATACATAAGTCAAAATATTCTAATTAGTTTTATCATCCTAATGTTGAAACTGACTTAAATTCATAGTCTTCAAAAAGGTATAATACATAAGTCAAAATATTCCAATTAGTTTTATTGTCCTCATGTCGAAACTGACTTTCTCTTCCTTCGTCTCCTATGAGCTTCAAACCTTTAATCCATTAATCTCTCAAATAGTAAGAATGGTCTTGTATTAAGAGACGATGATATCTAAAGTGATCTACAAATACTAAGAATGGTCTTATATTAAGAGGTGATGATATCTCAAGTGTTATACAAACCGTAAGAATGGTTTTGTATTAAAAGGTGATGATATCTCAAGTGTTCTACAAATAGTAAGAATGGTTCAAGTGTTCTACAAAAGTATTAGGTACCTCTTAGTGGCTGAAGGGAAGGAGTGATGATATCTCAAGTGTTCTACAAATAGTAAGAATGGTCTTGTATTAAGAGGTGATGATATCTCAAGTGTTCTACAAATAGTAATAATGGTTTTGTATTAGGAGGTGATGATATCTCAAGTGTTCTATAAAACTATTAGATACCTCTTAGTGGTTGAAGGGAAGGGGTTGGAAGTATGGGCAAAATCTCTAGGAACTACAGGATGGTTGCAAGAACAATTTTGAATGTCATAAATGACACTTGGGTTTTTCAACATATGGGTGAACTATTTTTAAACATTTTCTTTCATGGTTGATAACACTTTTAATAAGAAGAACCATTTTGAATGTCATAAGTGTTGATGCAATCCCATGCTATGAAGTCTACAGAAAGTTCTTTTTCCCCACATATGGGTGAAGTGATGTTTATGTTACTAAGTTCAACATATCAAGCAACGCATTTGTTTTGATTATTGAAGGAGTTTGATAATAAGACCCATTTCAAATGCAAAAGAATTGTTGTATTAGTAATGGAATCCACTTTGGAGTGGAAATTCGGTTTCTTTCAAACCACATACTATTGTTGCATAATGTGAGTATGGCTCCAATTGGAAGTTAAGGTAGACTATAATTCACAATATTGGTATAGTTACACATAGTGACATAAGTTTTATTTTCAACAATTTTCCCAAATAGTGGTTTCCACAAAGCTATGTTGAATAGCTCGATAAGGAAATTGTGGAAAAGCTCGCTCGCTTTTTTGGGCCCGCTCGCTTTTCCTCGCTCGCTCTATCGACTGCCTCCCTAGAACTCCTAGTTATCTCTCTCAACCTTATCCCCTTTTGAACTCTGCAACCCCCTTCTAAACCCTTAAACTACCGTGGAGGTGAGAGCCTCCATCCATTGTTGTGATCAATCACTCTTTCTCACCTAACTGAGTATGAGAGATGCTTTCCATGCTTCAACCTACACCTCTCTCCAAAATATGACCCAAGGACCTAAGCTTCACTTATGAACACCTATGCTACAATGAGAAACAACATGACTATAGGTGGCCAACACCCTCAAAACTTGGACTTGGGAGAGACAGTGACAACATGAACATCAGAATTTTCATGTGAAAGATGTTGACATGATACCCATCCTTTGAGGTAAGACATCTATCATGGTACCTTGAATGCTCTTGATAGTGGCTTCAATGCCAATCGCATGTCTAGGATCCTCTTACTGGAGAATCGATTGAGCAACACTCCAAAGCTACAAACCGAGTCGAGTCCAAATTACTCACTCAAATTGAAGGACATTGGAGGTCAACTAACTTGAATCAGCTAAGAGGTGACGCCAAAGGGACTAGTCCAGATTGTCATCAATAGACTAAGAAAAGACTATGAACAGATGTACTCATGTAGAAGCACTTGAAACAAGGACTCAACACTAATTCCAAGAATCATGACAATGCTTTTGTATCCAAAGGAGGAAGAGGGTTTCATTGATAAAAAGTCAAGAACTTTACTCACCCAAACAATTAAAAAATTGGACACAATCAAGGCATTTATCTTGTCGTCCATCATCAAAGCATCAAATTCATGGTCCTAGCAACATCGAACCCTAGAGGTAAAGGCAACTAAGGAAGAGGAGGAAACCAGTGAACTACTCCTAGAAGAGAAGGAAACTACAACTATTGGTGGCATTCTAGGTCATTGGGAAGTAGAATGCAGTAACAAGCAAAGAGATTTAGCTAGCGGTGCTAGTCCAACAAAGCTTGAAACCCTCATCAAGGCAAGTAACAATGGCAATTTGCACACTATGCCTATGATGAGAAAACTCTCAAGATCCTCCATCTCATGATATGCTCTTTTTGAGAAGCCTGCAAGTCTGTAGTGGGTATCAACGGTGACTCACGTGTCATGGGGATATTGAAGATATGCCGATGGAGCCTCCACTCCTAGCTACTACTTGTGGGAGAAATGCATAGCACGAGTCGTCCGCAAGTGACCTCCGGATTGTTGCAATGTGGTTTCACATGAGCGAGAGGGAAGAGGAAGAGGGGAGGGGAGAGGGAGAAGGAAGGGAGGAGAGAGGAGGAGGGGAAGGGGGATAGAGTGACAACCATAAGGGCACTATGAAGGAAACAAGAGAACACGCAAAACACTCCCTTGGAAGAGAAGAGGGAGCTTGTATTCAACTTGGTGCAAACAACGATGAAGACCAAAGTCAACCATTTGGTCTTTTATACAAGTCACCTTTTGACGGGAGGGCCAACCATTTTCCTTTTTAGCACTCTCTCTCTCTTTACAACCAAGGGCTCTTGGGCCCGTAGGGTGCCAAGGCATATTGCTATTCTTACCATCTCTCCCTACTAACAAAAATAGCGCTTGTGTTAACCATATTAAAGCACTTGGGACAAGCCTGGCATTAGGAGGTGTTCCTAACTGGCTCCCAAACAGCACTTGTGTTAGCCTCGTGCCTCCTAGGCTTAGGTGAGTTAGGGCTCAAACTCCCTGAGCGCCCTCACACCTTAACCTATTTGTGGTTCAAACCCCATGCATGAGGCTCAAAACTTGGAGTGGTGAGGCTCAGCTTCCGCGAGACACTCAATAGTAACCCTATCTCAGGATATTTGGGGATCAAACTCCTTGAGTTTGAGCTGATTTTGAGCTATACTCCTTTCATGGGGATATTTTCATTGGCATGGCTATTTCTGTGGATAAGGAGTTGAAAAGTGTACCTTGCTTGCACTCCTTGTACTTCCATGGACATGGACCTGAAGTGTGCATCTCCTTGTTCCTGGTGGTGGTAGTAGTAGCTAAAGCATACAAACCTATGTCTGGAATCCTTGAATCCTTGAACTTTGGAGCGGACTTTGGGTATTTGGGGATCAAACTCCTTGAGTTTGAGCTATACTCCTTCTTGTGCACATTGCTTGTAATCATTGACCTTGGTGTATTTGGGGATAAAACTCCTGACAAAATATGAAGAGGGGAGAGGAGAAGAGTGGAGATGAGGAGAGAGGGCACAGCTAGAGAGCACACCACAAATGACTAACTGTACACTAGATTTAGTTGAAAAAATAGAATATATACAAACCCTTTTAGGGTTAGGGTTAGGGGATCTAACCCTTTCCTTTATAGCACTCTATAAGGTTAGTGCTATGCACATATGATCACGTGATGGTGCTATGCACACATGATCACATGATGTTTAGCGTGAACTCTCAACACCTTCCCTCAAGATCAACATCATGAAGTAGGCCTTCCCTCAAGATGATGATTCTGGGGAATTGAAGAAGGACTGAGCATTACATTCCATCACACCCCTTTAATGGGAATGTCCTTCCTCTGCATCAAACCAAGAGCTAGTCGGTGTTTCTCGAATAGCTCTTTACCGAGTGGTTCGGTAAAGATGTCTGCAACATTTTCTTTGCTATCACAATGCTGCAGTGTGATGTCACCAAGTAACACTCTTTCTCTGATGAAGTGCTCTCTGACATCAATGTGCTTTGTCCTGGAGTGATATACTGGATTTTTGGCCAATGCTTGAGCCGATTGATTATCACAGTATATTGTTGTTGGCTTTGACTCATCAAAGTAATCTGTTTCTGACAATAGTCTTCTGAGCCATATAGCCTCACATGCACCTGTAGTGAGTGCCCTATATTCTACTTCAGTCGAAGATTCAGTCGAAGACAAAGAAACAGTTGGCTGTTTGTTTGACAACCATGATATAGCACCTTGACCAAGGAAAAATGCATATTCCTGTGTCGATCTCCTGGTCTCATGATCTCCAGCATAGTCACTGTCACAGTATCCATGCAACCGTGGATGACTGCCTCTGTATTCTATCCCAAACTGTCTTGTACCTCTGATGTATCGCAAGACTCTTTTGGCTGCATTCCAGTGAGACTGTTTTGGATTTGCCATAAACTGTGCTAGTGAGCTTACTGCATAACAAATATCTGGCCGTGTGATTGTCAGATATATAAGAGATCCAATGAGTTGCCTGTAGTATCTGTCATTGACTGTAGGCTTTTCTGAATCTTTAGTAAGTTTCAAACTCTGTTCCATGGGAGTGGCTGCAATCTTGCAATCTGCCATATGAAACTTCTTCAGGAGACTGTCAACATACTTGAGCTGACTCATGAATGTGCTATCTGAATCTCTCCAGAACTCAATTCCAAGACAATAGTGCATAAGTCCAAGATCTTTCATGTCGAACTCTGCAGATAAGTCTTGTTTTAGTTTTCTGATGAAGCTATCCTTGCTTCCTGTCACAATCAGATCATCTACGTACAAAAGTGCAATAGTAATATCTTCCCCTTGAACTCTGTAGTAGAGAGTATGATCTGCATTGGACTTCATGTATCCCAGATCAGCAAAATACTTGTCAATTCTGCTGTACCAACTTCTGGGTGCTTGTTTTAAGCCGTAGAGACTTTTCTTGAGATGGCAAACCTTGTTCTCTTTTCCTGGTTCAACATAACCTGCTGGTTGTTGCATGTAGACTTCCTCGTCTAGATAACCATTGAGAAATGCATTCTTGACATCGAGCTGTTACACATTCCATTTACTGAGTGTCGCTAGTGATATCAAGAACCGTATGGAATCCATCTTTGCTACTGGAGCATAAGTCTCATCATAATCTTGACCATATTGTTGTGCAAATCCTTTTGCAACTAATCTGGCTTTGTATCTCTGAATACTGCCATCTGGATTGTACTTCACTTTGTATACCCATTTGTTGGCAATGGCCTTCTTTCCTGGTGGAAGGTCGCATAATTCCCAAGTGTTATTTTTATACAAAGCATCCATTTCTTCATTCATAGCAGT
Organism: Dipteris shenzhenensis; assembly: GCF_047967505.1. Taxonomy (NCBI): domain Eukaryota; kingdom Viridiplantae; phylum Streptophyta; class Polypodiopsida; order Gleicheniales; family Dipteridaceae; genus Dipteris; species Dipteris shenzhenensis. Next base: position 1,123,735 of record NC_141627.1, on the reverse strand, counting down.
TTGCCATTCGGGCTTGTCTACTGCGTCTTCGAAGTACACTGGCTCTTCTGTAGCCATGATGGTAGTCATAAGAGCATAGTTGGTGGTTTCCACCTGAATTGCTTTGCCTTTCTGAGCATATGTCAATCTGGCTGGTGGTCTGCTTTCCCTAGTAGACCATCTGAGCTGCTGTGGCACTACTTGGGGTGTTGCTGGCAATTCTTGCTCTTCTTCATCAACCTGTTCTGTAGATGACTGTGAAGTCGATGCTTCTATCTCCTGTGTAGGTGAGGTTTTCCATTCTGATTCCTCATCGAAGATTACATCTCTGGAGATAATGACTTTGTGGTTGATGGGATCATACAATTTGTATGCTTTGCTTTCTTCACTCTAGCCAACCATGATGCATTTGCGTGACTTCGCATCCAATTTCCTGCGATGATCATCATGTATGTGGGCATATGCTATGCAACCAAATATGCGGAGATGCCCAATGCGTGGCTTGTGTCCAGTGAATGCTTCATAAGGAGTCATACCTTGTATCGGTTCGGTAGGAAGCCGATTAAGCAAGTAGTTAGCTGTAGCTATTGCTTCTGCCCAATACTGATTCGGAAGATGCTTTTCACTAAGCATTGCTCTAGCACTGTCTGCTAAAGTCCCATTCTTCCTTTCAGCTATTGCATTCTGCTGAGGAGTATCTGCACATGTGAATTGTCTTCGAATGCCGTGAGTTTTGCAAAAGTTCATGAATGCTGAAGACATGTATTCACCTCCTCTGTCTGATCTCATGACCTTGATCTTTCTGCCTGTTTGGTTTTCTACCATGGCTTTGAATTCTTGAAATCTGGCAAACACTTCAGATTTCTCTTTCAGAAAGTAGACCCAAGAATATCTGCTGTAGTCGTCGATGAAGGTCAAGTAGTAAAGTGAACCATTGATGCTGCGGGTCTGGGCATAACCCCATACATCTGTATGAATCAAATCAAGAATACCTCGTGCACGAGAGGTACTTCTGACAAAGTTGGTTCGCTTTTGTTTGCCGAAGCAGCATGCTTCACAAACCTTTCCAAGAAACTGTAGCTTCGAAATCCCAATTGCCATATTTTGATTCCTTAGATCTAACAAGTACTTGAAGTTGACATGACCATATCTCTTGTGCCATTTTGCAGATAGTGGCATCTGTTGCATTTGAGCTGACATGGCATGCTTGTCTGGTACTGTAGCTAGCATCCTGTATAAGCGTCCTTCCTTGACACCTTTTGCTACTAGCTGACCTCTTTTGGATTTGTCTCTGATAGTGCATTCATCACCGTCGAAGATGACTTTGTAGTTGTGTTCCGTCATTTGACCTACTGACAAAAGGTTCTTGCTGAGCTTCGGAACATAGAGCACATCTTTGACTAATCCTTTTGTACCAGTGAAATTGTTCATAGGGATAACACCTGTCCCTTGAACTGGATTCGGTGTATTGCTGCTGTGTAGATGACATTCTTTTGACCTTCTAATGGCTTCATTTCTGTGAACCATTCCTGATGATTTGTCATATGAGATGATGCACCGCTGTCGATGTACCAAGGATCCTGTTCCACTTGGTCGACTTGATAGCTGAAATCCTCTTTGGGATTGAAATCAGTGTCTGGGTGCATTGTCTGGGTGCATTGTATCAGTCTGATGCAATTCCTCACTTGCAAGAAACATATTTCCATGTTCATTTGCAAAATGACTGTGACTAGAATGTCCACCACGATGATTTCCTCTTCCTCGGGAATTCCCTTTGGATTGACCGCCTTGGTCGTACTGCTTCTTGCGGCAATCTCTTTCATAGTGTCCAAACTTGTGACAGTAGTTGCATTGAATGTTTGACACATTGGTGGATGCATTCCCTCGTCCTTGAAATCTTCCTCGATTGGAATGATTTCCTCTTTGCTGATTTTGATGTTGCTGAGGATGCTGCTGATGCTGTTGCTGATTCTGACTTTGATTTTGTTGATGATGACCACTTTTCTGATATGATCTACCTCTGTTTCTGCCTTTGCCTCTGCTTCTGTCTGAAGCTGTGAATGCTTGATCATTAGAATGACCTTTACGTGCTTGAATGGCCTGAGTCCTGAGTTCTTCACCAAGTAGAACTGACTGAAGTTCTTCCAGTGTTGGAATTTGCCGTTGGATGGCAATACTCTGGACTAGATTCTCATATCCTTCTCCTAGTCCATTCAGGATTACTTGAACCATTTCTGCGGGATTCATAGTCTCTCCTGCTGCTGCAAGGCTGCTGCAAGTTGATTGTTGTAGTCTTTGATGCGGAGTACATAAGCATGACCGGTTTCACTGTTGTTGCGGAAACTCTGGTTGATCTGGTTTCTCAGGGTGAGAATCCTGGATGTGTTCTTGGACTCGTAGAGTGCTGCGAACATAGCCCATGCTTCTTTTGATGTCTTGACTGTGTTGAGCTGTCCTAGCATGACATCTTGCACATTCTGCTTGATCAGGTGATAGGCATACTTGTCTTTCTTATCCCATTCTGCTTGAGCTCGGGCAATGGCAGGATCTGCTACTGGTGCGGAAACTGTTTGTGTAGATGTAGATCCTGATGTAGATTCCGTTGCTGGTGCGGTGACAACAGATGGAGTAGAGCTACTGGTGGCTGGATCGGCCAATGGTCTAGGTGTAGATCCATCGACATACTCCCATTTGTCCTGAAGCACAAGAATGGTCTCCATTCGGTATTTCCATGTACCGTAATTGGAGTTGTCTAACTTAGCAGATGCCTCCAGATTGAGGTTGCTAGTCGACATGGTGCAAACAATGTACTCAAAAGTGTCCTGAAAAACTCTGTATGAATCAACTGCAAATACACTGAAGATGCCAAGTGAAATCTCTGTACCGTCGGTGAAGATAGAACTGCAGTATATAAAATCTGATCTATGTTACAAGGCTTGTGGCAATGATGCCGGAAATAGCCAAGAGGCTTTACAAGGCTGAAAAATGATGTGCACGATGCCGTGAGATAGCCAAATAGGCTTTACAATGGTGGCATGTGTGTGTGAAATCAAGTGCTATCTGCCCACTGAATCAATTTGCAATGCCTCTGAACTCTGAAGTCTGCTCACTGAACTGATGAACGTAAGATTTCAGGTAATGTAATGATGTGAAATCGGATGTGAGCGTATGGACTGACTCCGAGTAGGTACTAGTCGGGAATTTCGGGCATGGCTTAGATTGGCAACTTGGGGAAATTCAAAGCGTCCCCTCTATGGCGATCTAGTCTACTCTGATCTAGATCTAAACCAACCGTCGATCTATGAAAGAGCAGCAAATAATTTCTTTTCTTTTGTTCTTTTTAAGTGCTGGGTCAGATGCGTCGATGTAGAGGCAGATGTGCGTGAAGGAAGTGGTTTTGTCGGCGAGGCTCAAATGTGAGTGTAACTTGCGCCGAAATGTGCGCGTGATGTAACGAGCGCGTAGAGCATGAAAAATCGAGCGACTTTCCTTTTTGGAGCACCCTCAAATTCTTCCTGGATCAAGAGATATGACTTGATCTAGGTGGAGGGGCAAAAGGAGTGCAAATGGTGCTCAATGATGATGTGTCACTGTGAGTCACATGCAGTGATGATGTGGCACTGTGCTTAGCAAGAGGTGTGCCAGTGAAGCTCTGTGCTGAGGTGGCAGGAGTGTGCACATGCAGTGTGTGCACAGTGTGCCTGGCAAGGGACTGTGCCTGCAGGGGTCAGTGCTGACTGGACTGCTGAGGTGGCAGTGCTGAGGTGGCACAGATGATGTCAGCAGGGTGACGTGGCAATGCTGATGTGGCACTAATGACGTGTCATAGATGACGTGGCACTGATGACGTGGCACTGATGACGTGGCCTGATGACGTGGCACTGATGACGTGGCACAGGTGACGTGGCAGATAGGATTGACACGTGGCAGATAAGATGACGTGGTGCACGGGCCACGTGTCACGCTGTGGGAAGTCAGAATCTAAAAAGATTCGGCCGGAATCTTCTAGATTCCGTCGTCTTCTCCGTCGATGGAGCTTTGGAGTCGCACGCTATGGAGAGCTTCGGAAGCGGGGCTGTGCACGTTTGGAGGCGCTCGTTGGAGGCGGCTTTGAGAAGCCAGGAGGTAGGAGCAGACACAGACTTCGTGCGCCACAGATGAGGCTATGCTTGACTTTGGCTATTGGCGCGCATGAGCGCGAGCTGGACGCAGCTCGTATGAGTCTTGAAGGCTGCCTCGTTGTAGAAGATGGCTATGGTGCTTCCAATGTTTCGGCCTGCAACTTTCCTGGCTCGACTATAGGTGCTAACAGCAAGGAGTCTCCGGGAGGAGGTCGCACGTTCAGAAGTCCCGTAAGTCCCGAAGGGCGCTAAAGCCGCGGAAGGAAACTGCACTCTCGCGGAAGAAGAGTGGGGAGAAGGCCAGATCAAAGGAGGCTTCATTTGAGTCAGAGGCGCTGGCTTTGGAGAGGCGTGGCATGGGTCGCTGAAGATGGAGGCGGCTCGTGCTGTTGAGTTGCCTCAGCCATCACAAGCTGCACCTCAGGAGCTTTCGGTCGCCATAGCCAGAGCTAGAGCTTCCCGTCGCCATAGCCCCATCGAGCTCGTTGAACCCGAAATCCTTTGCTACAAGGCCTTTGAGCCTGTCCTTCTCCTCGGCCGCAACCGGTTTGCTGCCGTCGACATGCGAAGCTCTTGTCGCCTACTACCAGAAGCACGTGGACGAGCAGTCCAAGAAGGAGATCAGGGACATTCTTGTGAGGTATGATAGGACATTGCTTGTCGCCGATCCTCGTCGCTGCGAGCCTAAGAAGTTTGGAGGAAGAGGTGCCCGTGCTCGTTTCTCAGAAAGCTTTTTGTCTCTCCCTCTCACAAACAAGGAATACTCTCTTTCTCAAGAAATGAAATCTTTCAAAGAAATGGACACTCAATGAACGGAAGTGGACGGAATTTCTTCCACAATGAACAGAAATTTTCTCTCAACGGAAGTGAATGGAAGAATCTCACAATCACTCAAGAGAACTCTCAATCTCACAATCTCTCTCACACTCTCAAGAATCACAATGTCTCAACGGAAGACAAGGAAGCTCTGATACCATGACAAAATATGAAGAGGGGAGAGGAGAAGAGTGGAGATGAGGAGAGAGGGCACAGCTAGAGAGCACACCACAAATGACTAACTGTACACTAGATTTAGTTGAAAAATTGGAATATATACAAACCCTTTTAGGGTTAGGGTTAGGGGATCTAACCCTTTCCTTTATAGCACTCTATAAGGTTAGTGCTATGCACATATGATCACGTGATGGTGCTATGCACACATGATCACATGATGTTGAGCGTGAACTCTCAACATCATAGTCTCTCCTCCTGCTGCTGCAAGCTGCTGCTGCAAGTTGATTGTTGTAGTCTTTGATGCGGAGTACATGAGCATGACCGGTTTCACTGTTGTTGCGAAAACTCTGGTTGATCTGGTTTCTCAGGGTGAGAATCCTGGATGTGTTCTTGGACTCGTAGAGAGCTGCGAACATATCCCATGCTTCTTTTGATGTCTTGACTGTGTTGAGCTGTCCTAGCATGACATCTTGCACATTCTGCTTGATCAGGTGATAGGCATACTTGTCTTTCTTATCCCATTCTGCTTGAGCTCGGGCAATGGCAGGATCTGCTACTGGTGCGGAAACTGTTTGTGTAGATGTAGATCCTGATGTAGAGTCCGTTGCTGGTGCGGTGACAACAGATGGAGTAGAGCTACTGGTGGCTGGATCGGCCAATGGTCTAGGTGTAGATCCATCGACATACTCCCATTTGTCCTGAAGCACAAGAATGGTCTCCATTCGGTATTTCCATGTACCGTAATTGGAGTTGTCTAACTTAGCAGATGCCTCCAGATTGAGGTTGCTAGTCGACATGGTGCAAACAATGTACTCAAAAAATGTCCTGGAAAACTCTGTATGAATCAACTGCAAATACACTGAAGATGCCAAGTGAAATCTCTGTACCGTCGGTGAAGATAGAACTGCAGTATATAAGATCTGATTCGTGTTACAAGGCTTAAGGCAATGATGCCGGGAATAGCCAAGAGGCTTTACAAGGCTGAAAATGATGTGCACGATGCCGTGAGATAGCCGAATAGGCTTTACAATGGTGGCATGTGTGTGTGAAATCAAGTGCTATCTGCCCACTGAATCAATCTGCAATGCCTCTGAACTCTGAAGTCTGCTCACTGAACTGATGAACGTAATATTTCAGGTAATGTAATGATGTGAAATCGGATGTGAGCGTATGGACTGACTCTGAGTAGGTACTAGTCGGGAATTTCGGGCATGGCTTAGATTGGCAACTTGGGGAAATTCAAAGCGTCCCCTCTATGGCGATCTAGTCTACTCTGATCTAGATCTAAACCAACCGTCGATCGATGAAAGAGCAGCAAATAATTCCTTTTCTTTTGTTCTTTTTAAGTGCTGGGTCAGATGCGTCGATGTAGAGGCAAATGTGCGTGAAGGAAGTGGTTTTGTCGGCGAGGCTCAAATGTGAGTGTAACTTGTGCCGAAATGTGCGCGTGATGTAACGAGCGCGTAAAGCACAAAAAACCGAGCGACTTTCCTTTTTGGAGCACCCTCAAATTCTTCCTAGATCAAGAGATATGACTTGATCTAGGTGGAGGGGCAAAAGGAGTGCAAATGGTGCTCAATGATGATGTGTCACTGTGAGTCACATGCAGTGATGATGTGGCACTATGCTTAGCAAGAGGTGTGCCAATGAAGCTCTGTGCTGAGGTGGCAGGAGTGTGCACATGCAGTGTGTGCACAGTGTGCCTAGCAAGGGACTGTGTCTGCAGGGGTCAGTGGGGTCAGTGCTGACTGGACGTGCTGACTGGACTGCTGAGGTGGCAGTGTTGAGGTGGCAGATGATGTCAGTAGGATGATGTGGCAATGCTGACGTGGCACTAATGATGTGTCTCTGATGACGTGGCACAAGTGACGTGGATGATGACATGGCACAGGTGACGTGGCACTGATGACGTGTCCTTGATGACGTGGATGATGATGTGGCACAGGTGACATGGCACTGATGACGTGGCACAAGTGACGTGGCTGATGACATGTCACTGATGACATGGCAGGTGACGTGGTAGTCGGTGGTGATGTGGCAATCGGTGATGACATGGCAGTCGGTGATGATGTGGCAGTGAGGATAGGCTGATGACGTGGCAATGGTGATGTGGCAGAGGATAAGATAGCTACACGTGGCACATCCGGGTGCCTGATGACGTGGCAATTGGAGGTAAGGTTGCCACGTGGCAAAACTCTATCTGCCACGTGTCGAAACGCGAGGCACCGAAATCTACCCAAGATTCTGACAGAATCTTGGAGATTCCGTCGTCTTCTCCGTCTACAAGCGTCCTACAACATGCATAGAATGGCTCGTTGGAGCTTGTGCAAGAGTCGTTACGTGGGCGCTATGGCTAGAGAGCCCGTAGAAAGGAGCCGTCGGTGGCTGTGATGGCTGTAAGAGCCTTGGAGATCGCGCATTCGGCCGATTGTGAGCTCTTAGAGCGTAGATGGCGATGGAGGAGGCCCGTCGCTTGCGTTGGAGACAGCTACAGGAGGCGCTCGTTAGTTGCGAAGTTGTTGCAGCAGAGCCGGACGTGACTTTAGTAGCCAGACTTGCTGCGCTCTATGTTGCTCTGCGACGATGAGAAGCTACAGAAGTGCTGTGCATGAGCTTTGCGCTGGTTCGTCGAAGAGTTTTCGTTTGGAGCCTTGGAGCTAGGAGCTGTCGGTCGGGCTATGAGAGCTTCATCCAATTGGATGAGGCTATGGCGAGCTGGCTGTAGGAGGCGTTACCTCGTAGAAGCTTACAAGGGCGGTTGCAGCAAAAGAGCAGTGAGCGGCTTGCAGTCCGAGAAGGAGTCTAAGGAGGTGCCGTCAGCTTTTCTTACCTGCGATATTGTTTGAAGAGTAGATGGCAGCTGGCTGCCCGTGTCAAATCCCCGTTGATGGAGTTGTGGGTCGTTGTTCGTTGTTGATGGAGCGCAGGCCAGCGATGGAGCTTGTGAATGGGCATTCGTTGGAGAGGTATTAGCTTGCAAAGAAGCAAGCTAACCTTCTCTCAAAACAAGAGGCTCTCCCTCAAAGGCTCAAAAGTACTTAGAGAAAGTACACATCTCTTTTTCAAAATTCTCTCAACGAGATCTCTTTCTCTCAAGATTTTTCTTTCTCACAAATCTCAAAGCTCTCTCTCACTCAATGGATGGAAATTCCTCTCAAATGGACGGAAATTTCTCTCAACGGAAGTGAAGGGAAGGATCTCACAATCACTCAAGAGAACTCTCAATCTCACAATCTCTCTCACACTCTCAAGAATCTCAATGCCTCAGCGGAAGACAACATAGCTCTGATACCATGACAAAATATGAAGAGGGGAGAGGAGAAGAGTGGAGATGAGGAGAGAGGGCACAGCTAGAGAGCACACCACAAATGACTAACTGTACACTAGATTTAGTTGAAAAAATAGAATATATACAAACCCTTTTAGGGTTAGGGTTAGGGGATCTAACCCTTTCCTTTATAGCACTCTATAAGGTTAGTGCTATGCACATATGATCACGTGATGGTGCTATGCACACATGATCACATGATGTTGAGCGTGAACTCTCAACAACTCCCTTGAGCTTGTCTGTTGAGGTAGATCATTTGACCTGGTTACCTTTACTCACTGATTACCTTGCATTCGGTGGCTGTACTTTGTGGATGTTAACATGCCCCCTTTCCTGTTGCTGATCTGTCAGCTGCACTGGAGGAGGTTGGTGGTGAGGACTGACTATAGGCTGGTGTAGCGATCCAGTTGTCATGACGTCCAAGTAGCCCCTAAAGGTCACCAATTGTATCTAAGAGTGTATTCTATACTATAGCTATCACAAGCTGCAATTTGAAAGGTACTATAGCACTGAGCATGGAATTAATTATGCTAACTTACTACTCCCCACACACCATAACAAAAGTTTGTTGCAGAATGTCATCCACAGACCTTTGTTGAGATGGGTCATTGCATGCTGAAGCATGGTGGAAAACTCGTCTCCCACATAGATCAGGGAGGTCAAGGGTTGAGGGACTTATCTAAGGGATGAGAGTGCTCTCAATGGAAGCAAGAATGGAAGAGGGAGAGAGAGAGACAGAGAGCCACAAAAGTTTTGGTGGGTGCAGAACCACCCTAATCTTCTTTTTCATTCATTTATATATGTGTTTGAGTATTGTACATAACCGGGGTAAAGGCACAGTGACCTTTAACCCCGACAACCTCCCACTTAAAGGACAATGTGCCTTTAAGGGAGAATAACCAGTGAGCATACTATCCAATGCCCATCAATACACGACAATACTCAAACCGATGACTAGGTAGACTCTTCGTCAGCATATCTATAGGGTTATCATCTGTATGAACCTTGACAAGCTCTATGCGCTTGTCCTCAAGTACCTCCCTGATGAAAGGGTACCTGACCTCAATGTGTTTGGTCTTTGCATGAAAGACCGTAGCTGAATAGCACTCATGGAATCACTATGCAATGTCGGTACACCTGTATGAATCCCCAAATCTCCCACTAGCTGATCAAGTCATATAGCCTCCTTGCAATCTTTGTGGCTGCAACCATACTTAGCCTCTATGATATACAAAGCAACGCACTTCTGTGCATGAGACATCCACGACACTGCACCACCTACAAAGGTGAACACATAACCAGAAGTGGATCTCCTACTATCCACATGCCCTACATAGCCTGAATCTGTGTACCCAAGTACATGCATGTCTCCTCTGCCAAAGTAGATGCACATCTCCTTGGTACCCTTCATGTACCTCATGATGAACTTAACTGCCTCCCAATGCCTCTTTCCTGGATTAGTTATATACCGGCTAACAACTCCCACTGCAAATGCAATGTCTGGTCTAGTAGCTATCATAGCATACATAAGACTCCCAACTGCTAATGCATAAGGAACCTTGGCCATCATGGCCCTTTCCTCATCTGATCATCTGATTTGGGGCTATCTGTATGACTCAGTTTCACATATGGAGGTAATGGAGTACTCACTGCCTTCCCCCCCTCCATATTGAAACACTGCAATACTTTTGTAACATACTCTTTTTGTGAAAGCCAAAGGAGTTTCCTACTCCGATCACGTGTGATGCGCATACCAAGAATATGACCTACAAGTCCCAAATCCTTCATATCAAAGGCCTCATGCAACTTGGCCTTTAATGCATCTAGCTCATAAGTATTCTTGCTAGCCAATAGCATATCATCCACATATAGTGCCAAGATTATCAGGCTATTATCCTTAGCCCTTTTAGTGTAGAGGTAGTGATCAATTTCACTCCTTCTAAAACCCTAGGACCGAATGAAAGCATCAAACTTCTGATACCATTCTCTAGGTGCTTGCTTAAGACCAGAGAGACTCTTATTCAACTTGCAAACTAAATGCTCTTTGCCCTTTTCTTCAAAGCCTTCCGGCTACACCATGTAAATTTTCTCATGCAAATCCCCATGCAAGAAAGCTGTCTTGACATCCATCTGCATAAGCTCCATATCCTTTGATGCCACTAGTCCAAGCATGCATCTAAGTGTGTTCATCTTCACAACAAGAGAGAATATCTTATCAAAGTCCACACCCTTCTCTTGCTTGAACCCTTTAGTGAACAAACGGGCCTTGTACCTAGGCACATCATCACATGTGACCTTCATTTTGTAGACCCATTTACATGGCAATGCTTTCTTTCCATGTGGCAAAGAAACCAAGTCCCAAGTCTTATTCTTCATAAGTGAACTCATCTCTGATTGCATAGCATACTCCCACTTGCATTGATCCTCACGCATCATAGCCTCTCTGAAGCAAGAAGGCTCCCTGCAATCAGTAAGCATCACATAGTCTACCCCTAGAACGAACAAACCTATTAGGTGGTCTAGACACTCTAGATGATCTTCTCAAGGGCATTTCAGCTTGCTGTCCCACCTACATATCAGCCACATTTGGCTCATCATTTCCACCAATAGATGATCCATCATCTACCCTTGATTGTATACCTGTGGGAGTACTTGGTGGTACCATTTCTTGCACATTTGGTGCATGGATAGCTTGCTGTCTATCAACATATGCAGGTGGATTCACATCCTGGAAAGTGATTCTCCTCATTTCCACATCCCTCATGGGTGCCTTATGCATCTTCTTCTCCTACATCATGGCTGCATATGATCTTCTTTGCTTCTGGATCCCAGAGACGATAGCCCATCTCTCTACTTTCACCATAACCTAGAAAGATGCATTTCCTAGACTTAGGATCTAGCTTCTTTCGAAGCTCTTTTGGCACATGTGCATATGCCTCACACCCAAATATATGCAAATGAGAGTAAGAGGGCTTCTTGCCACTCCATGCCTCTTCAAGAATACCACCATCCAAACTCTTACTAGGTGATCTATCTGTAGTCTTCATTGCCTTAGCCCAAAAACCACCAGAAAGACTTGCATTGGAAAGCATGCATTGCAAACTTTCTTGAATGGTACGGTTCATCTTTTCTACAACTGGATTTTGCTCTGGAGTATGAGGGCATGTGAGCTCCCTCTTAATCCCACGTGTATCACAAAAATGTTGAAAGTCATGAGAGAGATACTCTCCACCATTGTCAATCCATAGGCATTTAAGTGTTCTACCTGACTGATTCTCAACCAACGCTAGCCATTTCTGAAATACCTGGAACACATCACTCTTCCAAGCTATAGCATAAGCCCACACTTTCCTAGTTGCATCATCAATGAATATCACATAGTATTTAGCCCCGCCTAATGACCGTGTAGGCATGGGACCACATACGTCTGAATGCACCAAATCAAGCTTTTCAAACTCTTTCTTTCCCCTTCTTTTATGGTCTGATTTAGTCTGCTTCCCATAGAGACAGTGCTCACAAAATTCAAAATCAGAGAAACTCAAATGCGGTACATAACCCAAATGGCATAAGAGTTTCATTCCATTCTGGCTCATGTAACCCAACCTGCAATGCCACAAAGAAGTGCTTGGCTGCTTGGTTACTGCAACAACATGATCAAATACCCTTGATACATGTAAGGGATACAAAGTCCCACACTTGGCACCCCTGGCCAAAAGCATAGAGCCCTTTTGAATTTTCCAACTTTGAAAGCCAAAAGTGGTGTGAAAACCAGCATCATCTAGCTGACCCACTGAAATAAGACTCTTGATCAACTTAGGCACATGTCTCACATGTTTCAAAATAAATGCAGACCCATTTGCAAAAGAAAACTTTATGTCACCTACTCCCACTATGTCACATGCATAGTCATTTCCAAGATGCACACAACCTGTCTTTCCACTGTCATAAGTGGAGAACCATTCCCTATGGGGAGTAACATGGAATGAAGCACCAAAATCCAAAATCCAATTCTGGGAATATGCATCATCTGAAGTGGTAAGCAACTCTGCAGATAAACTAGACATGAAGAGAACGTCATTGTCACTACCATGTGTGACTGCATTGATCTCCTCGATCTTCACTTTTCCTTTGTTCTCCCTTGGACTCTCTTCCTTTTGATTTGCACCCCAATTTGCATTCTTTTTCTTATCCTTTTGCTCTCTTTTTAGCTTGTAGCAAATGGCCCTTCTTGCCACAGTGGTAACACTCAATGTTCCATGCCGTGGATTTGCTACGAGACTTCCCTCTTTCTTGGGACTTCCCCCTGAATTGTGATCTGCCCCTTTGCACATTTAAGGCTGCATCCTGCTTGTTGCCATCCATAGACTTCCGTCTAATCTCCTTGTTTAACAAGCTACCCACAATATGATCAAATTTCAGTACTCCACCAGGTGCAAAGTTACCGACAGCTGTACGGAAGGTATCCCATGAGGATGGCAATGAACATAAGAGAAATATTGCCTTAGTCTCCGCATCAAAATTCATCTTCTGAGCCTGAAGCTGGCTGAAAATAATATTGAATTCATTCAAGTGAGAAGCAATGGAGACCCCTTCCTTCATCTGCAGCTCAAACAACCTCTTCATGAGGTAAACTTTATTAGAGGCAGTTTCCTTCTCATAAGTGGCACACATTTTCTTCCACAAATCTTCCGTAGTCTGCTCATTTACTACTATGAAATAAACTAACTCTGCAAGATGAAGTCTAATAGTAGACTTTGCTAATGCATCCAACTCATTCCAATCATCCTCATACATATTTGCAGGCTTAGCTTCAATTCCTGCCAAGGGTATAATCTGCTTCTTTTGAATAAGCACATCCCTTATCTATTCTTTCCACAAAGAAAAGTTTGTCCCATCAAACTTTTTAATGCTAAAAAACTCCTTTTCAGACATGGAAGAGGATGCCATGATGCAAATGAAGCAAAAATCCCAAATGCTAGTGCCTACAAGAGAGAATCACACCAAATACTAGGCGCACCCAAATGTGTATGCCACAATAGAGTGAAATATCACCAAAACTCATGTCTCAAAGCATCTGACTCATGTGCATATACTATGCATCCATATGAGCAAATCTGGCCCAAAAGAAAATGCCAACTGCAATGGCAATCCAAAATGCCAATAAGTGCCAAATGACTCAAGCATAAACACCGTCCACTGGCATATGCATTAATAATATCTCATCCAAGAGAGCATAGCACTATCAGTGCATCACCTGCAATGTGTCAAAGCTGTCCCTCAGGATAAAATAGCATCCATGTGCAAAGCGTCCATAAAAATAGCATCCCACAAGGCAATTTGGGCCTATCCGTGCATCCAATAAGGACCCGCAATGCATCCAAATGGCCTATAAATCATCCAATGCAACCCAATGCACACCACGAATGAGCACACACTACTCAAACTGCAACCAGAGTGATTTGCATAAGGTATGCTCAAGAAATCATAGTCCCACGGTAATGACCGCTACTAAAAATAGAACCTCAGATGCCTCAAAACATGGGCACCATTGCATAATCAGACTCAGCAAGAAAATTTGCAAATATCTCTCTTCTGCTGGAACTCCAAAATCCCAACCGATGAGTGAGAAATGGGAGTCAACACTTATCCACTGGGCCATGTGGCATAAATCTAAGGTTTCAAAACCTTAGAATGAAAAATGCATAACAGAGAGATGAAATCAAATACATAGAGATCTATAACTCTGAAAATCCTCCACTGAATCGCGTAAGAACTAACAGCTAGGGGTTTTTCGGCGTCCGGAATGCAATGGGATAGACGGTTTTAGAAACCGTGGTCTCAATCACTGGGTCCAATACATAGACTGAAAACCTTTTTTGGAAACATAGCTATTTGTAAACTCCACCGGAGTGTGAATGATGAGCAACACAGAAGTTTTAGGACCTCTTGAGTCCACCGGAACTGACAAATCTGCAAATGGTTGCTCCAAACTTGAGTTCCAACACCCGGGCAGAAAAACGCAGAAAGTGACACAGTGAGTCAGAAATCCAATGAAATGATCCCAGATTCAAGAATGAAGGCGTTTCCAAGCTCCTGAAGTGAAGTGGACACCAAAAGCAAGCAATAGTTGCCTCTACAAGTCAATACGGAGTCGCTGTCATCGAACGGAACAGGAAAAAGCTCAAAAAACGACTTTTTCTTTGAAAACACTTAACATGCTCTCAAAACCACTTCGCAAAACCAAAGTGACTTTTCCAAAGGTTCCTCCAAGGTCTCTACACACTCGGATGCAAGTAAAGTCACCCATAAAGCTTCCCACAGAGCTTCTCCTTCCTCCCATAGAGCTACTGAGCTTCAAGCATTCACGCACGCTCAGCTAGATCACCCGAGCTTTGATACCAGTTGAGAGTGCTCTCAACGAAAGCAAGAACGGAAGAGGGAGAGAGAGAGACAGAGAGCCACACAAGTTTTAGTGGGTGCAGAACCACCCTAATCTTCTTTTTCATTCATTTATATATGTGTTTGAGTATTGTACCTAATCGGGGTAAAGGCACAGTGACCTTTAACTCCCACAAGGGAGAAGGGTTTAGGGGGAGCATAGGATTGGGAGAGGAAGAAGGTGTAGGAGAATGGGGGAGGAGGAGAGGGAGGAGAAGGGAGGAGAAAGGAGGAGGAGCAGGAGAAGGAGAGGGAGAGGAGGAGCTACAAGGTTGGAGGAGAGGGGGGTAGGGCCAAGGTTAGGACATGCTTTTGGACATGGAGTGCAAGGGAACATGGACACTTGGAGACAATTGCTTGGAATACCAAATTAGAACTCAACACAATGCCCCAAAGAGTGTGCGCTTCATTCCATTATGGGATATTTATACAAGTTGGAGAGATTTTCTCTCTACATGTAGGAATTGTGAGACATGCTCTCTCTACATGTAGAACTTGCATCTAGGATGCACATATAGAAGTTGCATGTAGGAGGAGTTGCATGTAGGGCTTGCATGTAGAACATGCATGTTGAGGATTCCTAAGAGAGATTATTTCTAGCCTTATGCAAGTATAAGCTGAGCTTTGTTGCTTCTCTACACACACATTCTGTGCTACTTAAGTCCACGTTGACATAGAGACAATAGGATACTATGTGTCCGAGTATTACCCCATGTTTCGCCCAAAATTGGAACTTTAAGGATTGAGGGAAATGTTAGATATCAATGCTCCACTCTCGTGTAACTACGCGGGAACCAGCTAACTCTACTTGTAAGCCCCCCATATGAGGAGAAGGCATTTGAGTAGCTCGGTTATTCGGTAGGACACCAGATGGGGGCCATGTGTGGCCTGATGGTTGGATGGCTTCAGATAGAGTTGGCACACCACCGACTAGGCTACATGCAAGTGTGGGAAGGCATCCCTTGACTGATCGCACTGAGGGTAGACAGAGCATTTCCCGGGGCAGCCCACTCTCAGGTTGTGGGGCCTATTTGGAGCCTCAGATGATCTTGGATGGCTCTAGGCCGAACAACGACCATAGGTCAATTGCTCTATTTTTTGCACATCGGTTCTATCGTATGGTTGGTGGCCTATTTTGGGACCGACCCCTAGTCGATCGTTTTGGGCAGACGGTCACCCAATTGAGCCTAACTCACTACGACTGGTGGCTATATAAGAGCAAGCTCGTGAAGCCCATTTCATCACTGGCTATAGCAACCCTGATTCCTCAGCATCCAGCCTCCATCTTCTACTGTTTCCAACACGCCATCAAAGCTTCTTTCATAGGAGTGCACGGTTGGGAGGCAGCGCCATCTATTGTATTAGTTTCGCATCCTTATGTTGTTCCATGAATGATCCTCCCCATTGAGAAACCTATATATCCCACCATGCCAACCATGTCTCCAAGGCAAGAAACTCACCATTTTTCACATGAATGGGTGTCCACCATGTTTGAAGAGACTCTTTACAAATGTCTATAGTGGCATTCGATGTTGCTCTCCTCCAATTCCTGCACTAGAGCTTATGCTCTTCTTGAAAGGAAGGCCTAATGAATTTCCTAGTTTGCTCTTTCATGCTCATCTCCCAATGGAAACTGCATGTTCTCTCTTTACCCTCCATGACATTATCATGCCCATCATTATAGTATTATTGAATTGTAATCCAGTTTACACATGCCTTGTTTGCCATAAAGCCTTTGAATTCTATTAAGGGGACTCCATTCTTTAACATGTTGTCATTAATGAGCTCCCAAAACTATCAATGCACCCGTGTCTTTGAGCTTGAATTCACAAGTAGACATTGTTAATAGCTCTCTAATGAAAGGTTCATACACAAGTGTCATACACTTTAGAACTTGCTGTATAGTTTCAGCACTCAAGAAAGCAACATGCAAAGCACTATTTATTGAGAGCTTTTCAAGCATGCTAATCAAACTCACAATGTTTGATGTCCTTTTAGAACTTTTAGTCCTTTATGTCATGACTATGGAGAACAAACACTGGCTCTATCTTGAATTCGATATCTCCTCGGTCCAGCTCCAAGGGTTGATGAACTATGCTAACATCCTAAAGTCCATCCCCCTCATGGAGAACAATGTCATCATTTTGCAAAACAAAGAAGTCAATGAGTTTTAATAAAGAAACCTCACAAAAAGGAGTATCAATATCTAATGACTTTGAACCATGCATGATGACAAGGAATAATGGCATTAAGAGAAAAAATGAGTTCTACAATAAGGATGATAGAAAGCCATTGGTGGAAGAGGAAGAGAAAGGCTATTGCAAAGAAAGGGAAGCAAAGCAATTGAATATAGGGGATGAAAAAGTGGTGTCATATCTGATATGTAAGGACTGAGAACCATGCTTGATCATAATGAAGGACAACATTGTCATATGAGGAATGGGAAGACTCAGCAACAAAAGGGTAAGGGTGGCAAGGAGAAACAGCAGCAAAAAGGCAATGGAGAAATGAGAAGGTACTGATATGGTAAGAGTATGGTAACGTCTCACAATAATGTTGCATTCTATGATGGAAACCAAATTGAAGGAATTATGTTTTAGTAAGGCACCACTTAATGCATTTATGGTGCTATAGAGATCGAGCAACATATTTTTTTGTGATTGTGCTCTTTTAGTGGACAAGGATAGTTACCTCACTACTTATCATAAGATAACAAAGGGAAGCTATGTCAAATGGATCAGTGTATCATCAATGACACTCCTTATCATTGCAACTAACCTCATGAGAAATATTGCTAGGTAGGATTTCCTAAGTCGGTGGGTAGGAGTTCTTAGTTAAGTTACTCTCCCCTCTCCACTACTTAGTTACTTAATCACTTAAGTAACTTAGCACTTGGTTAGTCAAAACTTACTTTAGTCCACCACTTAGTACTTAGTTAGTTAGCTAGTTACTTTAGTCCACTACTTAGTACTTAGTTATTTATTTACTTTAGTCTTTAGGTTAGTACTTAGATACTAGTCAAAAGTAGTTTGTAGTTGTCTAAACTTAGAGACTTAAGTCAATTCTCCACTACCTCAATACTCTCTCCACTACTCGGCTACTTGACTCCAAACTCTAAACTACTTCACTAATCAACTGCTTTCCACTACTCTCCCTGACACCCTCTTCTCAACTCCCTCAACTTCCTCTCTTGACTCACTCTACTCGACTCCCTCAACTCCCTCTCTTGACTCATAGAGCCACATGACTGGCTCAAAGTGGCAATAACTCCTAGTGTAGCTCCCTCTCCTCCTCTTGGCACCTGACAACAACTCTAAGCCATCATTTATCAAGTAATTCAATCAAGTCCCCTAATTTGCAAGCTTCTGAAAGGCAAAAAAAAAAGAGAGAAAATGTCTCCCAAGAGGCCGTGATATTGTGGTCTCGAGGGGGACACTTTTTCATGTTTTTATTCCCTTTCTCTAGGAAGAGTTTTGATTGAATTGGCCTCTCCATAGTTGCCTTGAAGTGTCCTCTCCATATCTAGGCTTGTCTTACAAGGCTCCAATAGATTCTTGGTCCTCTAAAGGGAAGAGTAGGTCCTTGAAGTGGGCATTGATTGTGATTTATGAAAGATTAAAAAATAAGGCCGAGGGGGCTCATAAGAGGCCATGATATCTCAGTCTCCTATGAGCCCCCCTTAGCCCTATTCTTTTGTATTTTATATGGCCAGTTTGCCCCTAAAAGGGTTTAAGTGATACAGGAGCATGACTCTATAAAAAATCTTGAGTGATCACAACTGCTGGAGACAATAGCTTCCTAATGGTGGAAATCATGTAGAGCATTGCCATTACATAGAGCCAAGACCATCTTGTTGTTTCTCACCATAGGAACCTTGTGCGTGATAATACAAGATATTCACCATAGAAACCTTATGCAGTGACCATAGGAATCTCGTTGTTTCTCACCATAAGATCCTCTTATGGCCTTGCCAATTGAGACATTCAACCAATGTTGCAAGGCAAAAAAAGAGAGCAGATGGGCCTCACAGGAGGCTGCAATGTTGTAGCCTCCTGTGAGGCCCATCTACACATTTGTTTTTTCCTTAACATTTTGTTCAATCCCAAAACTCTTGCTTTCAAGGAGCGTGTGATAATTAATGATCTATAAAAGCTTGGAGATGAATTTGGCATCATGTATGGTGTTATTATAAATTTAGAACACACACAATCTCATAGCAGATCGGGATATGGTCACATAAGAAGTACTAAGCCTTTTGGACTGTGAAAAGGCATACATGACCATGACTCCAATGGGTGCCACATGAATTGCCAACCCAGACATTGATTAGCAAATGGTGATGATGAAGAGCCTCTAGAGGCAGGGACTTGGGAGGGAATATGCTCAAAGGAAGTGTGGGAACTAACTTTATTTTAGTATTGTGGGTGCTTGAAGTGGATAGAAAAGGGTTAAGGCAAAACCTTAAATATGGGGCAAACGGGTCTTCAAGAACACCCCAATATTGTAGCCTCTTAAATGGGGCTTCTACAACCAACCAAGATTCCTTTTAATAGGCAAAATAATCATGTTGGAAAGAAAAAAAAAGGCCACAGGAGGCACCAAGTAGGATGCAACACTACGACCTTCTTTGGCCCTTTTTTTTGTTCATGTTTTTAGACAAAAGGAGCCCCAAAATGAGCCTTTATGGGCAAATAGGTCTCCTTGGAATACCACAATATTATGGCCTCCTTCAAGGCTAGGTCAAAGGATTTAGTGCACATTGATGAATTGTTAAGGCCATTTGATGCACCATCTTGAAGGTTCAAAAAATATAACAAAGGAGGCTTGAAAGGGACCATGATATCACGGCCTCCTTTGAGGGCTAGATCAAAGTATTTAGTGCCCATTGCCAAATCATTAAGGCCATTTGATGCACCATCTTGAAGGTTCAAAAAATATAGAAAAGGAGGCTTGAAAGGGACCGCGATATCATGTCCTTCTAAGAGTCACCTTTGCTCAATTTTGGGGGCCTTCATAAGGCATACAAGCTTTTGCTCAATTTTAATCAATGACAAGTATTTTAAACAAAATTTTCTAAAATTGTAGATATTTACACTCTAACGTGTAAAATGGATTCATTCATATCATTCCAATCCTTTTGACTACAAACATGACCATATTTGAAGTCTTATCGACCAAGTTATGGCCAAATTAAGATTAATATTTGAAGTCTTATCGACCGAGCTATATCGAACGAGTTATGGCCAAATTAAAATTGGAAGGAGGAGCCTCCCAAGAGGCTGCGACATTGCGGCCTCCTTGGAGCCCCCTTTTCCTTTTTTTTTTTCCCCTTATGAAGGCTCCCTTGAATGCCTGTAGCTTATCTATTTTGGTTATCAAATTCTTTGGGCAAGGACCCACAAACTCTATATGAGAAGAATCCATGGTCATGAAAAAATATAGAGTTTGATCTAGTCTAGCTTTCATGAAACAAAGACAGTATCTTAAAAAAACTTTCTAAACTTTTAGAATTCTCACACTCTAACATGCAAAATGGATTCCTTCATATCATTCTAATCATTCTGAAACATTACCATATTTGAAGGCCTATCGACAAAGTTATGGCCAAATTAAGATTGGCACGAGGAGCCTCCTAGGAGGCCGTGATATTGTGGCCTCTTTAGAGCCCCCTTTGCCTTTTTTTTGGGCCCTTATGAGGGCTCCCTTAAATGGTTATAGCTTATCTATCCTTGGTGGGATACTTCATTCAAATATGAAAACTACCATGTAGTCTCATGGCCATCATTTTCAAACCCACACTAAGACTATTTCAGTTCTGCATGGCAGTTTTATGCTTGCCATTATCTATCTCAATGACCTCAACCAAAAGTAATGTTGGAGGTTCTCATATAATAGTGCAAGATTAGGAGAATCTAGGGAATTTGCAATATTTTTTATAGATTGAAAAAGTCTTTGAAATGCCCTTTGAAGAGAAATCCTAAGGCCCTTTGAATGGCAAAACAAGGGCCATAAAAGATTTAAAAAAAGTCTTGCGGCCTCCTATAAAGCCCTATTTTTTATATTTTGAAAAAGTCTTTGAAACGCCCTTTGAAAAGAAATCCTAAGGCCCTTTGAATGGCAAAACAAGGGCACGTAAAAGATAAAAAAAGAGGACTGAGGGGCCTTGCGGCCTCCTGTGAAGCCCCTTTGCTCTTGTTTTTTGTCTTTCACATATGCCCTTTATTTCATCAATAAAATGAGAAAATGAGGCTGATCTTATGATATCGTGGTCTCCAATGATTCCTCTCCATTCATCTTTTTTGCCCTCCAAAAGCTGACTTAAGAGAGGAAAATCTCATTACTCATCACGAGCATCAATCTTGTCGTGGTGGTATGAGTTCCTCTACATTGATTTCCTGGATGTGTGCTCGTATTCCCTTTGTAGGGACAAAGCAAACAAAGAGCCATACAAATGAAGGACAAAGCATTCATTCATGCCACTTTAGCCCCATTTAAATCCTTTTTGAAATGGTAAAAAAATGAGCAAAGTGGGCCCCTTGGAGACTGCGTTATCACAGCCTCCAAGAAGCCCCTTTTGCTCATTTTTTTTCCTTTCATAGGGCATTTTTAACAGAATTTTACACCTCAAAATCTATGAAAAGTTGAGCCTCACGTACACTAAAAAGGAGCAGATAGTGTCTTCCACAAGACTGAGATATCATGGCATCCTAGGAGACATTTTCTTTAAATTTTTGGCTATCTAAACAAATGGAAAACAAAGAAAGGCTCATGCAAGTGTACCATGTGGAGGAGGTCAAGTTGAGCTACTATTACGAGGAGCTACAACTCAACTACTGCAACTCAAATTGGAGGGAAATACTTAATACGAAAGTAACACTAACTTAGTACTTAAGACTAACTAATGAACTTGTGACTACTAACTTACTAGCTCGTTATACTAAGTAGTAAACTAAGACTAACTAATAAACTTGTGACTTCTAACTTACCTATAAGTTGCTAAGTAGTAAAATGTTGACTCTGTGCCAACATGAACTTATGTAGAAAGAGAATGTGATACAACTTTGTGTTACAACTTTTTGTGTTACAACTTTGTGTTACAACTTTGTGATACAACTTTGTGTTACAACTTTGTGTTACATAAACTTACTATATTTAGATGCTACTAACGATTTCTCACTATTCTAAGAACTTCTATGAGGAGGAGAATCAACTCAACTATTGTGAGATGGGCCAGAGGTAGTTACTAAATCAGACGACTAGCTTTATACTTAAGACTAACTAATAAACTTGTGACTTGTAGCTTACTAACTATTTATTAAGTAGTAAAAAAAGTTGTAAACTACTACTACTGACTAGCTAGATGCTACTAAGTACTTCTAGCTATTCTAAAAAAGCCACCTCTAACTTGCAAACAATGACTAGCTAGATGCTACTAAGTACTTCTAGCTATTCTAAAAAAGCCATGTCTAACTTGCAAGCAATGACCAACAATTACTAGTGATGTGAATTAGAGTATACAAACTATTACAAGCTAAACTCTACTAACTAGTACAATGTGAACTAGACTCCAAGATTTTCATGAAGATCTTCTATGATCTTTAATGGTTGATTGGCAATCAAAAGGACAATGTTGGCATAGCCGCTCCATGGTTCATATTGATAGCTACCCCATGGATAGTCAATTGTGTTCCTTCTTAGTAGCTATCATGAGGAGTAAAGAGTGCCCATCCCTGTCCACTAAATAATTCCAAAAGAAATACAATCATAAAAGAAACTGCAACACATAAAAAAGCATGATGTGGCTCATACTAAGCCACTCTATCAAAGCCTCGTAGAGGTCACCACTATCTTTTCTTAGAAGTCAGCAAGGAACGGTTGTAAAATATCAACGCACGAT
This sequence comes from Dipteris shenzhenensis, assembly GCF_047967505.1. Classification (NCBI taxonomy): domain Eukaryota; kingdom Viridiplantae; phylum Streptophyta; class Polypodiopsida; order Gleicheniales; family Dipteridaceae; genus Dipteris; species Dipteris shenzhenensis. The sequence continues at coordinate 1,100,979 of NC_141627.1, read as the reverse complement.
GAAGAGGCTATAGGAAAGATGAAGACCAAGATTCAATTCATTTGTCCATTCTCACACATGCATAGAAGATACAATGACATATGTGGTTGGTTCTATCAGGTTTGGCTTATATGATCTTATACATTTTGGTCTTGATTTAAAAGAACTGACTATGTTTGCTGATATCAGAGCATAGAGTTGAGTGGAGGTTTTATGTTTGATAAATGTTGAAAATGATTCTATGTGGGATTTAGCATCATAATGTGTTGGTGGTAGTGTATTAATGTGTTTTAGCTAGCCTGACTAAAATCTATTTAAAGGCCTCAAAGGCCAATGATTCTAGTAGATGGTATTCAAGAGAGATTATGTTGTTATGATAAAAAGTAATAATTCTTCAATGCTATTTGTATGGAGCTCGAAGCAAAGAATCTATTGAGGACATGAAAGAGCCAGAAAATGGGACTCCAAGGAGATGTATTTGCCCATTCCTTTGTCCTTTTCAAGGCCTTCTAGGGGCTTGATGTTGAGTTCCCATGGTAGAAGATGACTTTTTTGTCTTTTTTTTTGTGTGGTATTGGTCTATGAGAGGGTCCATAATTACTAAGACAATAATAGAGGAGGCTTCATTAAATACATGATAAGTTTTGGTCTTGGTTTGTAAGCAATAATTGCATAAAGTGCATAAAGTCAAATGTTTTCCATTTGAAGAGGAATGTGCAAAGCTCTTTGGGGGAGTTCAAGGTTGGTAAAACAAGAAGTAGTAGGCTTTTCAATAAATAAATACATTTTGCTAGATGCATGCATGTTATGTTTGAGAATGAAGAGTTAGTACAAAGTTGGCACTTCAGATGGTGGATTTTTCTTTTAAGTTCAAGGTTGTGTTGACATCATTTTTGTGTTCGAATTAACTTTAAAGCACATCTTTATTTATGATTTTATTGGTATTCTCTTTATGTCAGTTCTTAGGGAACCACGGCAAAGCTTATCATGCCAATCCATGCCAAAGATGAGTGCAGAAAGTTTATTCTTCTTAATGATTGAGTAGAATGTTAACATAGTTGATAAATTAGTCATCACTTTAATGTCTTCAATGAGATTATGTACCCATGGTGTTATTATTATTCCTAGAGATTTACAAATATTGCACACGATGGAAGACAATAAACATAAACAACCCTATTTTGTGCAAGTACTTGTTTCATGAGTGCAGTCTACAGTATTCCAATGCAAGAATGAACTTCTATTCTAGAAAGCCACAAAAGAGAATTTCTTCAACACTAACTCCAATGGAGGCTGATAATGTTTCCAAGAAGGGGAGCCACCAATTTGGATATAAACTGGCATCGGCATTGGTCACGAGAACTGGGGCATTGGGAGCAAGGCTGTATCCTCCTCTCGTGTGCTTGGGATGTGCATGGCGCCAGCAAGTGCCGGTTGCCTATACACTGGCATGGGTGCCGCTTGGTATTATTGAGTTTGAGGTAGGTTGTTGTGCATGTTGAAGATGCAACTATTTGTTGAGATATCGAGCTCCACTCGCAATATGCCAGCGTCGCCATCGTGCATTTATGTCACCGACTTGTTAGCTGCAGATGCGGTTGGTACACCGCCCACAAATAATAGCTGGATGACAGCTATCCTTATCTACTCTAGTTTGTGGCTCAGTTAGTATGCCACCTTAGTTAGTTGAGTTTGGTTTGAGACCCACATATAGGGTTCTTCTATTTCTTTGTACTTGAGTTCTTTTGGCTTACACAACTAAGAAGAGGAAAACTGTTTTCAGCCTCCACCTTTGTGTGTATTCCCCCATTGTGTATGTGAGAAAGCCTCAAGTGAGACTCCTTCCCTCTCTCCCACTATCTTCACATGGTATCAGAGCCTTGTTCATGGTAAGGAGCTCAAGAAAGCAAACCAAGTTCGTGGTGTCTTGGTAAGAGGACCAGTGTTGCTTTCCTATTTTGAGTTTGGGAGCAAATCTATGCAGGTAGCACAGCCAGAAGTGCAAGAGTGCACTGTCTCAGATTGAGATGCGCTTCGCGGTGTGGCAAGAGCATAGTATATGCTGCGGGCAAGGGCAACGCCCTTGGTGACTTTATTTTTCTGATTCGAGTCCATTTCGGGGCCCGTTTTCAAGGCGGAAGTTCTTCGCAGGCACTCAGAAAAAGGCTCTGTTTTTGCTGTGCGACCACTGCTCGGCTGGTCGGTGGAAAGTTGCCACAGAAATTGCATCGTATGCCTGTGTGCAGAGATATTGGAAGTTGCAGAATCATGCTTGTTGCCTGTTGATGCAAAATCGTCACTAGAAAGTGACTGTGTGGTCAAATACCACTTTTGTCAGTTTTGCAGATCTGTCCGTGTGAGGCAAAAGCTGTGTTTTTTGCAGTGATAGAATATTTTGCAGTGTTCTGTAATGGCGTCTGATTCTCTTTCACAGATTGTCACTGAAAAGCTTGACAAGAACAACTTCTAGGCATGGAAGTTTAGAATGACGAATTTCCTTATGGGAAAAGGCTATTGGGAGTTCATTACAGGAAATGAAGAGGAACCAGTTCTTCCTAATGTTCCCAATCAACAAGAAATGCAGGCATTTAAAGGATGGCATGAGAGAGCCAGAAAAGTTATGTATTGGCTGTCTATCAGTATTTCGGATTCTATGATTGTGCATATTTAGGATGCAAGTACGCCAAAGGAGGCATGGGATACCTTGGCAAAAATGTATAGCACAAATACGCAAGCCAGGAAAATGTAGCTCAAGCAGGAGTTGCACAATGTGCAAATAGAAAATTTGAGCATCAATGACTACCACATGAAGGTGAAGAAAATTGCAGATGCACTTGCTTCCATTGGGTCGCCAGTGGAAGATGATGATCTAGTTTCTGTGACCTTGAATGGTCTAGGAAAGGATTATGCACAGTTCTGGACATCCATTGCAGTCCGTAAAAAATTTCCTGATTTTGAGGAGTTGTTTGCTCTTTTAATTTCTAAAGAGCAGAGAAATGGGGGTGCATCTTCTTCAAGCGGAACTTCAAAAGAAACTGTCTTCTACTCAAATGCTGGAAGAGGTAGAGGAGGACGATCTGCAGGCCATGGTAGAAATCAGAATATGCAGCAAACTCAAGAAAACCAGTCCTATGCAGGAGGACGTGGTAGCTCTAGAGGCAGGGGGAGCCAAAGAGGCCGTGGTGGATGGCAGAGAGGCCAAAATGCAAACAGCAATGTTGAATGCTACTATTGTGGTAAAATGGGTCATATGGCTAAGGACTGCTACAAAAAGTAGAATGACATTATGAGTGGAAAATTGCAGCAAGGCAATTATGCATCTTCCAGTAGACAGGGTGATGACAGAAATGAGCATCTATTTATGGTGCAGCATATGACCAATTCTGTGACAAGTGCAGAAGAACAAAATGATGTGTGGTATGTTGACTCAGGTGCATCAAACCACATGACAGGTCATGCAGAATGGATGCAGGATGCAAGGAAAATGGACAAACCAGGATTTGTGGAGACTGGTGATGATACTGCACATCCTATTGTGCAGATTGGTAAAATTCCTTTGTCTATGCAGGATGGGAAAAAGAAATACCTGTCTGATGTATTTCATGTCCCAAACATCACCAAGAATGGTGTTTCTATTGGTCAAATGGTTGAGCAGGGCTTGCAGGTTAGATTTAATCCTCATGGATGCTTTGTTGAGGATATGAAAAATAATGGTCGCTTGATAGCAAAAGGAAAGAAGAAGGGCAGGATGTTTACATTGGATGCGGACATGCCTGAATTGAGTGCAGCAATGTTTGCACATGGGACGGTGTAGTTGCAGATATTGATATCTGGCATAAACGCATTGGTCATGTTAATATACAGCGACTTAAATCAATGCAAGCCCAAAATATTGTTGCAGGATTGCCTAAATTCAAGGTTGCAGAAATGCATATGGTTTGTGAAGGCTGCCAATTTGGAAAACAGGCAAGGAAACCATTTCCTAGGCATGTTCAAGAGAGTAAAAAGCCATTGGAATTAATCCACTCTGATGTGTGGACTACTAAAGCTGCATCTATTGGAGGCTGTCACTATTTTTTCACTTTTATTGATGACTTCACCAAAAAAGTTTGGGTGTATTTTATGAAAAAGAAAAGTGAAGTGTTTGGGCACTTCAAAGCTTTTAAAGCTATGGTTGAAAAAGAAACAGGCTTGCAAATAAAATGCCTAAGGTCAGATGGAGGGGGAGAGTACCTCTCAAATGAGTTTGCAAGGTTCTTGTAGGAGCATGGCATAAAGCAGCAATATTCATACAGTCATACCCCACAACAAAATGGAATTGCAGAAAGGAAAAACAGGCATATTGGAGAGGTATCTCGAGCCATGCTAAATGAGAAAGATCTACCAGATTATTATTGGGCTGAAGCAGTTGCTACAGCAGTTTACATAATGAACAGGATTCCCACTATAGCAATACATGGCATGACGCCAGAGGAGATGTATACTGGTAGGAAACCAGACATTTCTCATTTGAAAATTTTTTGTTGCATTGCCTATGTTCATGTGCCAGATGAGTTGAGGTCCAAGTTGGATCCAAAAGCTGAGAAGTGCGTCTTTATTGGTTATTCTCTGCAGCAGAAAGGGTATAGATGCTATAACCCTTCTACTCGTAAGTTTACAGTGAGGAGAGATGTTTTTGATGAGATGAGCAGCTGGTATAAACCAGTAAATGTGATGATTGATGTAGATGCACAAAATGGTAATGCTGCACAGAATTCACAACAGCAATCACAAAATATCAGTGGACCTGTAGTGTCCTCTAGCAGTGGTTCACATACTTCGCCATGGACAGGCAGATTGAGATCAGGAGAATCTCCTCAAAGCAATGCAGATAGTGGTACGCAGGTATCACGAAAAGGAAAAGAGAAGGTAGATCAGCCCATGTTTGATGTGAATGCAGGTCACTCTTATGTGGATGGTGAATCCAGTGGCTCAGAACAGAGCATTGATGATGAGCTAGGTATTCCTTCTGTTGTTACACCTGGAGTAAGGAAGACCAGGGATGTTTTGAGAGCACCTGGAAGTGAGCCTATTTTGCGCAGGTCTACCAGGGTTAGGTATCCTGTGGATAGGCTAAAATATGATGGATTTACAGCCATTCACTATGCCTATATGGTCAAAGTGATACAAGAACCAGAACCCACTTCTTTTGAGCAAGCCATGGGAAATGAAAAATGGGAGAAAGCCATGGATGAAGAAATGGATGCCTAAAGATAAGAATGCAATTGGCTGTAAGTGGGTTTATAAGATCAAGCACAATGCAGATGGTTCTGTGAATAGATACAAGGCAAGATTAGTTGTCAAGGGGTATGCACAGACATATGGCATTGACTATGAAAAAACTTTCAGTCCGGTTGCAAGGATGGCAACTGTAAGAGTAGTCATTGCTATGGCTGCATCAAAGGGATGGTCTTTACATCAGATGGATGTAAAGAATGCCTTCTTGCATGGTGATTTGCAAGAAGAGGTCTTTATGGAGCAGCCAGCAGGTTATGTTCATGCCATTCATCCTGAGTTTGTTTGCAGGTTTTGAAGAAAGCCTTGTATGGCTTGAAGCAAGCACCTAGAGCATGGTCTGACAAGATAGGACAGTATCTTGTCACTATTGGCTTTCAGATTTCCAAGGCAGATTTCTCACTCTATGTGAGAAAAACAGAGAAAGGTATTATGCTGCTTGTCATCTATGTTGATGATTTGATCATCACAGGTGATAGTGATGAAGATATCCTTCATGTGAAAATGCTATTGAAGCAGAAGTTTGAGATGAAAGATTTGGGAGAGCTGCGTTATTTCTTGGGCATTGAGGTGATTAGATCACCAAGTGGGATACAGCTCTTGCAGAGGCAGTATGGATTGGACATGCTGTCCAAATATGGGATGACAGGCTGTAAGCCTATTTCAGTTCCTTTGGAGTAGAATGTGAAGCTGAGCAAGGATGCAGGTGAGCTTCTGGAAGACCCTACTATGTACAGACGCATAGTAGGAAGTTTGATTTATATGACTATTACCAGACCAGATTTAAGCTATGCTGTTGGATTGGTAAGTCAGTTTATGCAGGCTCCAAGGAAACCGCATTTGGATGCAGCTAGATGCATACTCAGGTATGTGAAGTCCACATTGCAGTATGGACTATTTTATAAGGCTGGCGTTCAGATACAGTTGCATGGATACATTGATGCTGATTGGGATGGTAGTATTTCTGATAGACGATCTACCAGTGGATATGTGTTCTCTTTTGGGAGTGCTACAGTCACTTGGAGCAGCAAGAAACAGCCTACAGTTGCCTTGTCGAGCACAGAGGCCTGAGTACAGGGGTGCAGCAATGGCTGCATGTGAGGTAGCTTGGTTGCATAAGCTACTTTATGATATGTATCAGTCTACAGTTGGGCCAATTGTCATTTATTGTGACAACATGAGCAGTTATACACTTGGAAAATAACCCAGTCTATCATGCTAGAACAAAGCACATTGAGGTGCATTATCACTATGTGCGGGAGAAGGTTTTACTAGGTCTTATTGATCTAGTTTATGTCAGCACAGAGGATCAGGTAGTTGACATATTCACGAAAGCATTGGGAGCAGAGAAGCTGCGCAAGTTCAGAGACCTGCTTGGTGTGCAGGAATTGGGATTGAGCTCGAGGGGGAGTGTTGAGATATCGAGCTCCACTCGCGATATGCCAGGGTGACCGTTGTGCATTTATGTCACCGACTTGTTAGCTACAGATGCGGTTGGTATACCACCCACAAATAATAGCTGGATGACAGCTATCCTTATCTACTCTAGTTTGTGGCTTAGTTAGTATGCCACCTTAGTTAGTTGAGTTTGGTTTGAGACCCACATATAGGGTTCTTCTATTTCTTTGTACTTTAGTTCTTTTGGCTTACACAACTAAGAAGAGGAAAACTGTTTTCAGCCTCCACCTTTGTGTGTATTCCCCCATTGTGTATGTGAGAAAGCCTCAAGTGAGACTCCTTCCCTCTCTCCCACTATCTTCACACTATTTTCATCATGGCCGCCGACGATGTAGATATGGCACCACATTCATGGTGGTGGATTTGCTTGTGAAGTGATCTTGGCTCTGAGGACTGGGTACTCATTTGCTGTATGATTTGCCATGCAGTGTGGACACCAGACATTTTCTCATCGTGGATATGTTTAAGTCGGCGGCTGAGACAAGTGAAGTTTTTGATCCATGGCCTACATCATATCTTCTTTCAGCTTCAAGGCCATGGCCTCTAAGCGATCTTCATTTGATGTTTCAGCAATGGACTTGGATTTTCCTTTTTTGGAGTGCTTATCTTGGATACTAGATCTGCCGTCATCACTGCTCGTATCTGAGTCTGTCATGCCATCCTCGATGTCAATGGCTGCCGCATGAGTAGCACTAAATGTTTCATAGTTGCTTATCTTTTTCATATCCTTTCGGATTTTCTTTATGAGTCCTGCAATGAACCATGCCGTGAGGTACTTTGCATCTAGGCGTGGGTCACATTTGGCGAATAATCGTTTCATCTTACCTAGGTACGTGTGTACATCTTCTCTCTGGCCTTGTTCGATCTTACTGAGTTGGAGAGAGGGATCATCTTGTAGCCTCTCCATTTGAAAGCGTCGTTTGAATTCTGTTTGAAGTAGGTCCCATGTAGCACGTTCTTCCATGAGAAGGTCTAGGTACCATTCAGATGCTTCATCAGTTAAGGCCATTGGAAACCAAGCCACCTTGGTTTCATGGGATTGATCTCCACCTACGCAGCATGCGGCATCAAAATGCTGGAGGAATCGGGCTGGGTCTCCCCTACCATTATATTTGGGAAGTTCCAGTTTTCCCAAGGAGCGTCGGCCTTGATTGTTGTTATTTCTTCGATTGAAGAAATTGGTAGCCTTTGCATCAAGCTTGATATCCCCATCATGGTCATGACGACGTCCAGCCATGTTGGGGCGTGGAGGAGTTAAAGGGAGTTGTTGAATCTTAGGGGGGGATTTGGGGTAGAGGATTGGCGGGGTCGGTAATTGCAGCAGAGTTATATGCTGATGTGGTGAGCGTTGGAGTTGAAGGCATTGGCCAGAATGTAGCTGCATGTGCAGATTGGGCAAGATTTGCCAAGGGTGTCTCTCCCACAAGTGCGGGTGTGGATGTAGTGTTGCTGGGAGGGTTAGAGTGGTGTTAGTTTGTGTAGTGATCATCGTGTTAATAAAGTGCCTAAGATTGTCCTACGTGTGTGGGGAAATGTGCTGGTGTAGACAGATTGTTAATCAGAGGTCACGATGTGAAGATTTTTATGAGCGAATTTATGCAGAACGGGGCCCACATGGGGCACGAATGAGCAAGTGCTAGGGATGTCGAAAAGGTGTTTTGAACAGGGGGGAGGGGGGAAGAGGGGAGAGGGTGAGAGGGGAGGGGGCGAGGGGGAGAGGAGAGGGGCGGGGCTGCGGGCAAGGGGTGAGAGGAGAGGGGGGCGGGGGGTGAGGGGAGAGGGGGGCAGGTGGGTGAGGGCAGGGGGTGAGAGGAGAGGGGGGGCGGGGCAATGGGCGGGGGGTGAGGGCGGGAGGTGAGAGGAGAGGGAGCAGAGAGGGGGGCGGCAAGTGGGGGTGGGGGAGGGTGGCGGGCGGGGCAACGCTACGGGGCAACACCGCGAGGTAGGCGGGGGGGTGAGGGCAGGGGGTGAGGGTAGGTGGGGGAGCGGGGGAGGGTGCAGCGGGGCGGCAATACGGGGCGCCACCGCACGATGGCAAGGGGTGGGGGGGATGGTGGAGAGGGGACAGGGGTGGTAGGAAGAGGGAGGGGGAGGGGGAGTGTAGAGACAGGGGGGGAGTGGTAGAGAGAGGGGGGGTAAGTGGGAGAGAGAGAGGGGGAGGGGGAGAGAATGAGAGAGAGAGAGAGAGAGAGAGAGAGAGAGAGAGAGAGAGGGGGGGGGGAGAGTGGAGAGAGAAAAGAGAGAGAGGGGGGTAAGGGGGAAGAGGAGAGAGAAAAGAGAGAGAGGGGGATGGTAGAGAGGGGGGTAAGGGGGGGGTAAGAGAGGGGGAAGGAGAGAGAGAGAGAGTGAGAGAGAGAGAAAGAGAATAAGATTAAGAGAGAAAGAGAGAGAGAGAGAGAGAGAGGAGAGAGAGAGAGAGAGAGAGAGAGATAGAGAGAGAAAGGGGGAGGGATGAGAGAGAAAGAAAGAGAGAGAGTGAAAGGGGGAGGTGGTGGTGTGGGAGGGGGGTGGTGGGGGGGGGGAGATGGAGGGGGGAGGAAAGAGAGAGAGAGAAGGGGGAGTGGTGGAGATGGAGGGGGGAGGGAAAGAGAGAGAGAGAGAGAAAGGGGGAGGGAAAGAGGGAGGGGGGAGGGGGAGGAGGAGGGGAGAGGGGAGGGAGGGGAGGGGGGAGGGAGGTGGGGGGATGGAGGGGGGGAGGGGAGGGGTGAGTTGGAATTGGAGAGGGAGGGGGGAGGGGG
>NC_141627.1:310000-437500 GCF_047967505.1 Dipteris shenzhenensis | reverse complement strand
AGGAACACAAGTGCTTGTTCTTATGCTCATGAGACAACAAAATGCATGAAATAGGTAACCAACGGGGTCCTAATTTTGCTGTATGTATGTAAGTATGTATATATGTATGTATATACATACATATATATCTATATGTGTATATATGTGTGTGTGTGTGTGTGTGTGTGTGTGTGTGTGTGTATGTATGTATGTATGTATATATATATATATATATATATATATGTATGTATATGTATATGTTGATGCATACATGTATATATTGATGCATACAATTTTGATATATGGAGAAAATGGACATGAAAACCATCTAAATTGGTTCTTGTCGTTCGATTTGATATATGACATGATCCCATTTGGTTTGTAAGTCCAAAGATATGGGGTCCGACTTTTAGGGCCTGGATGCCTAAAATAGGCAGCGCGTTAACGCGCTGCCTATTTTAGGCATCCAGGCCCTAAAAGTAGGACCCCGTATCTTTGGACTTGCATATCCAAATGGGGTCATGTCATATATCAAATCAAACGACAAGATCCAATTTAGATGGTTTTCATGTCCATTTTCTCCATCAACTAAAACTATATTCATCAAATAATGTTGTTGATCAATTTTTGGCATACCCCCCCAAAATCAAGACCCCCATTGCAAAGATTGCAAAGAAAGGTAAAGAACACAAGTGCTTGTTGTTATGCTCAAGAGACAACAAAATGCATGACATGGGAAACCAATGGGGTCTTACTTTTAATGTTTGTATGTATGTATGTATGTATATATATGCATGTACATACATACATACATACATACATACATACATACATACATACATATATATATATATATATGTATGTATGTATATGTTGACGCATATATGTCTATATTGATGTATATGTTGATGCATACAATTTTGATATATGGAGAAATGGACATGAAAATCATCTAAATTGGCTCTTGCTGTTTGATTTGATATATGACATGACCCCATTTGGATTTGTAAGTCCAAAGATACGGGGTCCTACTTTTAGGGCCTGAATGCCTAAAATAGGGAGCGCATCAACGCGCTGCCTATTTCATGCATTTAGGCCTCAAAAGTAGGACCCCATGACGGGGTCCTACTTTTAGGGCTTGAATGCCTAAAATAGGGAGCGCGTCAACGCGCTGCCTATTTCATGCATTTAGGCCTCAAAAGTAGGACCCCATGGGTCATTAGGATTTGCATGTCCATGTGTCCGATCGGGCTCAAAATTTGCACGTCCTAAACCCAATGGTTTCCATGCTCTTGCAAAGTCTTAGTTCCTTCCAATATCATATGTGGGCACGGCAAGGTCAGAGGGCCCATTTTCACCCTATGCACCTCGTTGCATCTGTGAAAGAGCAAAATATGGAATGGGTCATTAGGATTTGCATGTCCATGTGTCGGATCTGCGGGCTCAAACTTTGTAGAGGTCCTAAACCCTATGGGGTCCACGCTCTTGCAAAGTTTGAGTCCCATCCACCACGGTATGTGGGCATGGCGAGGTCAGAGGGACCATCTTCACCCTATGCACCTCGTTGCATCACTGAAGGAGCAAAATAAGGAATCGGTCATTAGGACTTGCATGTCCATGTGTTCGATCGGGCTCAAAAGTTGTAGAGGTCCTAAACTCTATGGGTTCCATGCTCTTGCAAAGTTTGAGTCCCATCCAACACTAGATGTGGGCACCGGATGTGGGCACGCCATGGGGTCCTACTTTTGAGGCCTAAATGCATGAAATAGGCAGCGCGTTGACGCGCTCCCTATTTTAGGCATTCAGGCCCTAAAAGTAGGACCCCGTATCTTTGGACTTGCATATCCGAATGGGATCATGTCATATATCAAATCGAATGGCAAGATCCAATTTAGATGGTTTTCATGTCCATTTTCTCCATCAACTAAAACTATATTCATCAAATAATGTTGTTTATCAATTTTTGGCATACCCCCCCCAAAATCAAGACCCCCATTGCAAAGAAAGGTAAGGAACACAAGTGCTTGTTCTTATGCTCATGAGACAACAAAATGCATGAAATAGGTAACCAATGGGGTCCTAATTTTGCTATATGTATGTAAGTATGTATATATGTATGTATATACATACATATATATCTATATGCGTATATATGTGTATGTGTGTGTGTGTGTGTGTGTGTGTGTATGTATGTATGTATGTATGTATGTATATATATATATATATATATGTATGTATATGTATATGTTCATTCATATATGTATATATTGATGCATACAATTTTGATATATGGAGAAAATGGACATGAAAACCATCTAAATTGGTTCTTGTCGTTCGATTTGATATCTAACATGATCCCATTTGGTTTGTAAGTCCAAAGATACGGGGTCTTACTTTTAGGGCTTGGATGCCTAAAATAGGAAGCGTGCTGCGCTGCCTATTTTAGGCATCCAGGCCCTAAAAGTAGGACCCCGTATCTTTGGACTTGCATATCCAAATGGGGTCATGTCATATATCAAATCAAACGGCAAGATCCAATTTAGATGGTTTTCATGTCCATTTTCTCCATCAACTAAAACTATATTCATCAAATAATGTTGTTGATCAATTTTTGGCATACCCCCCCAAAATCAAGACCCCCATTGCAAAGATTGCAAAGAAAGGTAAAGAACACAAGTGCTTGTTGTTATGCTCAAGAGACAATAAAATGCATGACATGGGAAACCAATGGGGTCTTACTTTTGATGTTTGTATGTATGTATATATGTATATATATGCATGTACATACATACATACATACATACATACATACATACATACATACATACATATATATATATATATATATATATATATATATATATATATATATATATATGTATGTATGTATGTATGTATGTATGTATATGTTGATGCATATTTGTATATATTGATGTATATATTGATGCATACAATTTTGATATATGGAGAAAATGGACATGAAAATCATCTAAATTGGCTCTTGCCATTTGATTTGATATATGACATGACCCCATTTGGATTTGTAAGTCCAAAGATACGGGGTCCTACTTTTAAGGCCTGAATGCTTGAAATAGGCAGCGCGTTAACGCGCTGCCTATTTCATGCATTTAGGCCTCAAAAGTAGGACCCCATTGGCAACAAACGCACTGCCTATTTCATGCATTTAGGCCTCAAAAGTAGGACCCCATTGTGTTGCCAATGGGGTCCTACTTTTGAGGCCTAAATGCATGAAATAGGCAGCGCGTTAACGCGTTGCCTATTTTAGGCATTCAGACCCTAAAAGTAGCACCCCGTATCTTTGGACTTGCATATCCGAATGGGTTCATGTCATATATCAAATTGAATGGCAAGATCCAATTTAGATGGTTTTCATGTCCATTTTCTCCATCAACTAAAACTATATTCATCAAATAATGTTGTTTATCAATTTTTGGCATACCCCCCCCAAAATCAAGACCCCCATTTTGCTGTATGTATGTAAGTATGTATATATGTATGTATATACATACATATATATCTATATGTGTATATATATGTGTGTGTGTGTGTGTGTGTGTGTGTGTGTGTGTGTGTGTGTGTGTACACACACACATGTATGTATGTATGTATGTATGTATCTATATATATATATATATATATATATATACATACATACATATGTATATATTGATGCATATATTGATGCATATCTTGATGTATATATTTATGCATACAGTTTTGATTGATGGAGAAATCAGGCATGAAAACCATCTAAATTGACTCTTGCCGTTCGATTTGATATAGGACATGATCCCATTGGGATTTGTAAGTCCAAAGATACGGGGTCCTACTTTTAGGACCTAAATTCCTGAAATAGGTAGCTTGTCAATGTGCTGCCTATTTCATGCATTTAGGCCTCAAAATTAGGACCTCATTTGGTCCTACATGGGGTCCTACTTTTGAGGCCTAAATGTATGAAATAGGCAGTGCATTGGCGCGCTGCCTATTTTAGGCATTCAAGCCCTAAAAGTAAGACCCCATATCTTTGGAATTACAAATCCAAATGGGGTCATGTCATACATCAAATCAAATGGCAAGAGCCAATTTAGATGTTTTCATGCCCATTTTATCGATTTAATAAAACTATATGCATCAAATAATGTTGTTTATCAATTTTTGGCATACACCCCCAAAATCAAAACCCCCATTGGAAAGAAAGGTAAGGAACACAAGTGCTTGTTCTTATGTTCAGGAAACATTAAAAAAGAGGCCTAGTAGCCCAAAAATGGCAGCGCATCAATGCACTATCATTTTTGGGTTGCCAGGTCTCTTTTTTGTTGTCTCACGATCATACATATGGAGGTTATTATACAATATAACTAAGAAGTAGTATTGAAGTAGTTCTACAATTTGGATGCATTAAGAGCATTCATATAGCAAGGAAGAATATAATAATTGAATACATTTTTTTTTCAATACATATTGCTAGTGAGACTACCAAAAAGAGGCTCTACCCCTCATGATGTCTTTGGATACAGAATATGAGATTGCTTGAGGCTTGGATTGCAGCTGGAAACATTGCGTGGGCAAAGCCACTATATGCCTCAAGTGTTGGAAATTGATATATGGCTCAAGTGCTAGAATGTGAAAATCATGGCCAAAATCAAGACCCCTTAGAGATTCCATGAGGGCTATCCTTTTACTACTACACACATCACCTTTAGTCGAGGGCAGAACCATTCGTCGTCATAGGCAGCAGGTTCATGGGACCCCATCCCATGATCCAAGGTATTATTCAAAGACAAAGTATTTCTGACCATTCCCAAATTGAGTTTGCCAATTCCTAATCTGATTGATTTCATTTACTGGACTTGCAATGCTTGCAAAGCCCTTGCTTAAGCTTGAATGAGCCTCTTGATTTTGGGGGTATAATGGTCAAAAATGGCTTAACACGCCCAAAATCAAGAGGCTCATTCAAGCTTAAGCAAGGGCTTTGCAAGTCTTGTTTTTGGGTGGCAAAAGCATGAAAAATGACAGCGCATTAAGGTGTTGCCATTCTTATGCTTCCCCCCTCCAAAAACAAGACCCCCAAGCTATTCATTAGAGACACCAAAATGAGGAGAAGGATGACGTGAGGAGTAGAGGAGCTGGCCAATGAGGGGAGGGACAGCCTTGGAATTGCCAGCAACAAGCATGATGCAAGGAGGTGAGAAGGCAAAGAAGCAAGGAGGTGAGGAGGTGAGGAAGCAAGGAGGCGAGGAGGCAAGAGGCAGTCTTGAAGGGCAACAAGAGGGTGGAGGTGGCCGAAAGAGTAAGCAAGAAAGGGAGGGATGGAGATTGCTTGTAGGAAATGCTTGGATTAATGCTACAAATGCCATTTTTTTGTGTGTATTTTGCAGCATGAAATGTTTATGGCATTTTTCTTTTAAAAAATACAAAATTGTTGTGATTAATTGCGCTACAAACAACTCAAGCCGTAAAGCACCATGGATTAGTACAACAATATACATCACAAATGGATGCATGCATACACTCATATCCATCACCGATGGATGCATACACTTATACTCACATCAATTTCCAATATTGTATTAGATGGACCCTTAGCATATATGTGTGCATAGAAGACCATTTCCTACATTGATCCCTGATTTCATAGTTAAATTATTCCCTTTCTCACATTCTAACATGTGAAGATTTAATGTACATGCATTATGGGCACATTATATTGCAGTTTATGACTAACTTTTTTTATGAATGCATGATACTTGTATATGGTCAAGGAAGGTATATTATCATTTTTGAATGACAACATTACTCTATGCTCCATTTTATCCTATATTAGAAACTATGATCACTAGATATTACATAAATGTATTGCTCCATTATATCCTATACTAAAAACTATTTTGACCCAAATACATAATGCCAATTGAGGTTAGTACTGATGACAAGTGATGAAAACAATCTAATGGTATGAATGAGATCTTGTAAATTTTGGATATATAATATGGGTACTATGTTGATTGAGCTATTTTTCTAAGGGAATATTTTCAACTTAATTACTAAATACATACTTACAATGGTGACCTGATTCCCATCTATATGTATAATCAAGTTTTACTTTGTGTTAAAAAAAAAGCTTTTGCATAAGGTTAAAATTTGAATAGTATTTATATTTGTTTAAGACTACCCATTGAGCTGGCTCCTATCCTTATATTGAACATGATAATGTTCATAAAGATTTTATGAATACAAATAGATAGCATTGGCTCTCTTTTTAGTGGTTGGGAATGAACCCTAAAAGTACCCTAAAATGACTATGTATTCCCTTATTTGTAGCATGGAAGTGATCATGGTAGAGTGGCATAATCCCTATTTTGCTTTTTTCATAGGTTCTTTTGCTACTCATGGTTGGCGGATACACCACGGCATAGATCCGAATAGATATTTGGTTTTTTGCTTCAACTTGCTTGACTAGACTTTCCTTGATGATTGTTTGATTGTGCATGATGAGTAGTCACTGGCTTAACTGATGCATTAAGTGAAATGTTTTCCTTAAAGTTTTTCATACTACAAGATACGAGTTTGCTTATACGGGTGGAAATAAAAGCTTGTTAATGCCTGGTGCATATTTTTCGTTAGATGCAGTAGGATACTAGTTACCGAGTGTCTTTGCCAATTATTTCACTTGAATCATGCTCCTCTTATGCTTGAGTTTGTGGTCACGTATTGACTTTAACATAATAGTCTATAGGATACTGGATGAGCACTCAACATAGTGGTTAGATGCATTCATTTCTAGTTCCGATAGAACTATCATTCAGACATTGGTCATAATAGAAATATGGAGGGCTAAAATCCTTTTTTGGCTCCCTAAGTTTTTTAAAGCATGGTATTGTCCAGATTACATTGGTATTTTCACTAAGCAAAATTAATCCTTATGATGAAAATGTGTTTTTTTTCTTTTGACATAGTTAGTTCTGTTTCCATGTTTTTGGATCGAATGTATGGATGATCTTCTACAAGCATAAAAGACATGATATGTATATGTAGCACATGATCATGTTTACATATTTTCAGTCATATATTCTACATTGTGATCTATCATTATCTTGCTGTGTGGATGTTCAATCTGAGTAGTGTTTGCTTTTTTTATCGCAAATTTTATGTATTGTTGTGTCTCTACCTCTCCACAACGACTCAAATTGATAGTATGGGGATGAAAGAGAAGTTAATTGTGAGTTTCAGGCATGCCTTCATTGTTGGAATATGTTTAATTTGCTTATGATCACATCAATTGTTCCAATGATATTGAGAGGAATAAGATGCTGGATGAGGTTCTCGCTCGCTTGAAACCTATTTAATCTTGCTCGCTTATATGGGGCTGCTCGCTTTTCTTTGCTCGCTTTTTGGTAATCCTCCCTTCAAAGGACTTTTACCTATTCATCCTGTCTATGAAGAGGCTCCATTGATTATTGATGAAGAAGAAATTCTAGAGCCTGAATGCATATAATGATCATCAATAGACCTCGACCCGAAAAGGAAATATCTATATTAAATACTTGCTCAAATTTAAGAATCGTCGAAGAGATGATGCTCAGTGGATGCCTGAGCGGTTCTTTCGAACTTTTCCAGACCTCCTTAGTTCCTATAATAAAAAACGCAACTGAGGTCAGTTGTAATCCAAGCAAGAGAGATGTTATGAAAATTATATTTCTGATATATATCTTGCTTTGGACATTATTATTTTAGTCAAGTGTGACTATGGCAAAGTACTCCATAGGAGCGCACTGGGATGCGGCAGGGATCCTAGTGGATACTATGTGGTTAGTTGGGGATGCCTGACAAGCTTGTGTTTTGCCATGCTAGATGGTCGGTATTGTGGGTGATTCCATGTTAATATTGATGTCGCTAGTGTTATTGGTGTTGTGCTTGATTATTGTGCTTTGAGCACGGTTATGTTGGGATTAGTTGATTCGGTGATTCGTTCAATCGATTGTTAATAACTAATGTAATTGGTAGCTTGAGTACAGGTGATGGAACTCATAGCGAGGATTGGAGTTAGTGCGAGGGTACTGATTGAGATGTCGCACAGCGCATTATATATGGCCATGGGCCAATTTCATATTTGTTTTATTATTGTAAGTTTGAGCAATATATTTTGTAGTGGACATAATTCATTTTGGGCCCTAAGATGGCTATGTAAAGCAAATCCCTCATTTTTGGATGAGAGGGATAATTTTGGCTCCTTGATGCTTTTATGAAATATCATAAATACTCTAGATGAGGAAGCGTGAACCACTCATCTAGGGGGGGAGATTATACCCAGTCTACTATCGCTCTCATGGTGTGATTGTGCTTTTCTTCTCCAATTGATTAATTGTGTATTGAAAAGATTACCTTTTGGTTTCAGTATCTCTTGGCTCATCAACCAATAGTTGCCACATCTAGCTGTGAGGCTGAGTACAGGGTAGCTTTCATCGCTACAGTAGAGTGTGTTTGGCTTCGACAGTTACTTATAGATCTTGGTATTCGCTAGACATCCTCCACTATTGTCTACACTGACAGCTAAAGTGCTTTGGCCATTTGCATGTAACCCAGTGTTTCATGCACGTACCAAGCATATTGAAGTTCACTATCATTATGTTCGGGAGCAATTGTCAGCAGGAGACATAGAGTTGTCCGATCTTCCCACAGAGGACAACATAGAAGATATGTTTACAAAGGCACTTCCTCATCCCAAGTTCGAAGTCTTCCGACAGGCTTTGTAGGCCATCTTTTGGTGGTTCTAGTGATGCCCTATACGCCATGGTATGTGCCTTGTAGGCATAAGTGTAGGCACTTGTAGTGTTAGTGCCTTTTAGGCCACATAGGACACTTAGTCCTATGTGACACCTAGGACACTTAGTCCTAGGTCTAGGTACAAGTACTTTGTACTTGTATGTTTTTGATTATCTAAGATTTGACGTGACGGCTATTCTACTACGACTCTTTGCTACCTGCACTCTCTCTCTCTTCTATCCGATCCTACATATCCGATCCTACAATGGTATCAGAGCAGGTATTTCTCTTGTCTTCTAGCTCTCCTCAGCCCCCCGAGTCCTCCATTGCTCATTGGCAATTTGTTACTCTGCTAGTTGACACATCTCCAGCCTGATCTTCAACTGCTGTGTCTAAGGCTTCCAAAGCCATTTTTGTCACCATAATCTACCTTATTGCTGCTTTCCAGCAGAGGCGACTACTTCTAGGCCCTGCTGTAGTTTTTTCGATGTCTCCTTCAGCAACTGTGGCCATCAGTTGCCATTTTTCTGTGCTGCAGATCCAAGCGTCCAGCTTTCGTAACCTTCTACAGATCTCAAATCTAACTGCATTCCCTTTTGTATAGTTGTACATGCGTATGGAAGCTCTGGTACTTGTTTCGTACTACATACAGTACCTGCATCGTATAGCCCATATGTGAGCAGACGTACAGATCCTACAGGGGAATGTACATGAGCAGACGTGCATCGTCGTACCTACGCGTGGAAATGTACTTGCGTTGGTACTTTCATACCTGAGTTCAGTACTGCACGTATATCATCCCTACTATTCCGTACATTGTACCTACGATGTGCACCGTACAACGTACAGCTTTTGTATAGCGTACCCATTCCGTACGTCACCATACAGGGGTCCGTACAGGTTTCGTACAGTTGTGCATCTTGCATCCGTATAGTCGTACATTGGTTTTCGTACTGTATTGTACGTTGTACTTGTTTCGGGACTTGGTTCAGAACTATCACATTGTGTCATGTCATCCCTCAGGTCAACAAAATTTGGGGTTTTTTTGTGTTGGGAGCTCAATTTCAACTAGTGTTTGGGATAGTAACTCATACTTTTACAGCTTCAAGCCTTGAGGCTATACATTGAGTCACATTTGCAGGACATTGATCCAAATTTGCATACATTGGGTCACATTTGCAAAAATTTAAGCAAAATTTGGGGCTTTTTTACATTTGCCCTTAATAAATTTGGGGCTTTTGCCAGATTTGCTATTTTTTGCAGTGAACATTGCCTGTCACAGTCACATTTGGGTCACATCTGCATTTGCCCTTTGATTTGGGTCTGAAATTTGCAGATATTTGCTATCATTTTTGGGATAGCCAGCTTTTTGTAGTGATAGCCTTGAGGCTTTTGGGTTTTCAGGTCTTTTTCAGGGTTTCACATTTGCTATGGTTGGGAACAATCAAGATTTATTTGGAGTTCTTCGTGAAGATGATAAGTTGGATGGCACCAACTATCCGATGTGGCCTTATCTCATGAAACATATTCTTGTTGCAAAGCATTTGTGGAATATTGTTTCTGGGGCTGATCTGAGGCAAGCCAATGCTACAGTGGTTGCCTCTACTACTGGTCCTTCTGCAGGGGGTACTCCTCCTGACGCCTCTTCCTCTAGCACTCCTGTTGCTGCTCTTCCAACTCAAGAACAGTCAAAATGGGATGTAAGATATGCAAATGCACATTCATGCATTGCTTTATCATGCAAGAGAATCATTATTCCACACATCTGGACTTGCAGGACAGCAAAGGATGCTTGGGATGAATTGGCTTCTCTCTATCAGATTTGCAATGAAGCTCGTGTTGCATATTTGAGAAGGCAATTATAGGAAGTCAATATGAATGAAGGTGAGTCAATGGATGCATACTTGACAAAGGTCAAGGACCTCATGGAACAGCTTGCCAACATTAATGAGGTGGTGCCAAATTCACAGCTTGCCAGTACCACATTGAATGGACTGCCAGATACATATCAAGGGTTTGCTACAACCCTTCGATTAGTGGCCATGGGTAATCCAGACCACTATTCTTTTGATCAGCTAGTTACTTTGCTTTTGCAGGAAGAGCAAAGTAGAGCTAACAGACAAGCCATTATTCCTGATCATGCATTTGCTTCACAGTGAATAGGAAGAGGCAAGGCTTCCAAGCCTATGGGCAAGCCAAAATCTGCGCATAGCAGCTGCAACTCCTCCCATGCATCTAAAAATACAGTAGAGAAGGCAAAGAAGAAAAGATGCAACTATTGTCGCAAGCCTGGACATGACATTTCAGAATGCAGGAAGCTCATTGCTTCGGAGAAAAAGAAAGCAGGATTGACATTTAATGCCTCACATGCTATTGAATCCCATGAGCTAGTAGATGCTTCACATGCACATGCTCTTCAAGATGATTGCTGTCCATTGCTCATTTGATCCCTCCAAAGCTGATGCACTCTTTACAGCTAATGATGCTCAGGTACTTTGATAGTGGTGCTTCCAAGCATGTCACATCTTGCAGACATTTGTTTCATTCTCTAACTGATGCACCTCGAGGGGGGACTGTTACATGTGTTAATAATGCTTCAAATGCTGTAAAAGGAGTTGGAGATGTGCAGCTCACATCCATTTCCAGCCATCCTGTCACTCTGACAAATGTTCTTTTTGTGCCTGGCATTGAAGTCAACTTGATTTCAATTTTAGCAAGTGCTACTTCAGGTTTTAGAGATATTTTTTATGGCTAGAGATGCCTAGTATATGATCTTCATGATGACAATGCCATAGTTCTCACTGGCACTTTGCAAAAAGGGCTTTATCACCTTGATCATCATCTAGCTACACTTTCTATTGAAGAATTGGCTATTTTAGATTCACAACTTGCTGAAACTCATCTTTAGCATGAGAGAATGGGCCATCTCAATTACAGAGCTCTTACAAAGCTACATTCACAGCAGATGGCAAACGATGTACCTCAGACTCACACAATTTCCAAACATGTGTGTGAGGGTTGTCTTTTGGGTAAGATGCATAGATTTCCTTTTAAAAAGAATTGTCCAAAACTCTCACAAAGGAAATTGCAGCTAGTACACAGTGATGTCTGTGGCCGAATGAGGACAAATGCCATTGGGGGGTATAAGTATTTCATGATTCTCATTGATGATTTCACAAGATATTGCTGGGTATATCCTTTAAAGGCCAAATTTGAAGTTTTATTATGCTTTTAGAGATGGTTGAATATGGTTGAGAATGAATCAGAAAGCAAGCTTGTCACCCACAACATGGATAGGGGGGGTGAGTATATGTCTAAGGAGTTTGATGCATTTCTATCCTCACGGGGCATTATTCACTCATGCACTACTCCTTACACTCCTCAGCAGAATCTTGTTTCTGAAAGAAAAAACAGGTCCACAATGGAGATGGCCAGATGCATGCTTAAGGCCAAGTCTTTGCCCAATAAATTTTGGCTTGATGCAGTAATGTGTGCCAACTATGTGCTAAATAGATCACCTACACAGGCATTGAAGACTATTACACCTTATGAAGCATGGAAAGGTAGGAAGCCTTCTTTTTTTTTTTCCGAAAAAACAGTGCTAATTATATTACTTCGAGAGCACGATACAAAAGGTCAGCTTATCGCTGACGGACTGCGTTCACAAATCGGACACAGCCCAAAAAGGTACAAAATAAAGTCACTATCTCACGGAGGGATAAGGCGAGTGTGAATGAACAGCCAGTGGGGTGGTGAGTAGCACCACCGAAGGCCCTGTGAAGTCTGCTCGAAGAAGAGGGCCTGTGTGTCCCAAGCCCGGAGGAAGCGTCTCCGCTTCTCCTAGCCGGCCCGGGAATCTCCCTGAATCTGGTCCCACTGGCCTCTGAGTGTATGAATAATCTCACACCAGATATCCGTCATGATTTGGGCAGTCGATAAGGAGGTGCCACCGAGGAGCTGCGCGCAACGCGAGGTCCAAATGTGCCATCCTGCGATGCTGCTAATAATCTCCCAGACTGGCTGCCTCTCTTGAACTCCTGTATCATCCTCTGCTAGGTGCTGCGGGATACCCTCGAGCGGCCCCCACGTCCCCTGTGTGATAAGGAAAATGGGGTCCTGCTGGCAAGCCTCGAATAAATGATGAAATCCAGGTGCTGTACTGCACCAACAGAATGCGCCCCAAGTGATCAAACCTACCTCCGGTGCTGCGCGAGTAAGAATCCCGAAAGTCCACCTCCACACTTCCTGGGCGCGAGTGCAGCTCCACAGGCAGTGTTTAGGTGACTCCTCGGCCTCGTGGCAGATCTGACAGCATCCATCCTGGCCTATCTGCCGCAACCAGCTCCCCACTGGAAGACCTTTGTGGGCAAAAAGCCACAGGAAGTAGGAGATCTTCCGCGGCCACCAGCACTCCCACAAGGCCTTCCAGAAGGCCTGCAAAAAGAACCTGGAAATACCCTGTGCATACCAACTGGGCCGCTGGGTGGGGGGGCGGCTCTGCATCCTCCCAAGAACTCGCCTACCCAGAGTCGTGCTGTACGCAAAGAAGGAGGTCGGCCCCTGTCCTGTCACAAGCTCTGGCCAACTCCACTCTCCTGGGTCCCAATCAAGCTCTGACAAGGCCCGCCCCTCCCAGAGCCAGAGTCGCCAAAGCTGCATCTGATCCTGCTCAATGCTAGGATCGGTACTCCAGACCTTCCCAAAAAGGCCTACAACTCGAACCCTCTGCCATGGGAGTAGAGGGTCAATGAGCGCATCCTCTCTCCTGAGTCGTCCATCCCCCATGACCGCGAAGAAGGAAGTAGAGGAGTCGTCCATACGTCCTGCGACCACCAGTGGGATGCCACGGGGGGTGAACTGTCCCAGCCAACGGTCGTCACCAGGCATGAGTATCTGGGACTCAGGTGGAACCAACCAATCAACTGGGATCGCGCCGTCGATCTCTATGCGTCTCGCCTGGACTCCCCGTGCACCTCCAGCTGTGTCTGCGAGATCAGCCGTCCCCAGATGTCTGTACGTGTCCCTCCAAACTCGAAGGGACCGGGCTGGCCCCCTCATCTAGCCCTCCCACCTGATATGTGATCTCTCCCCCAACTGAAGGCCCTCAGCATCTCTGACCTGATCGTTCCAAATAAGCGGCTGGCGATCGATCTCCTCCTGGCAACTAGGCGGTGACTGAATGAGACTGAGATGGAGTTGCCTCCAAACCATGAGGAGGCTACGAATGAGTGGGGAACGGGGCTGAGTGAGCGGGGCAGAAGTGAAGATCCACCTGAGGGACGGTAGCCACTCTCCACCTTGGCGCGGGACACAAGAGCCGACCCCTTGCTGAAGTAGCATCTTCCACGTCTGCCCCCCCGGGGTCAAACCACGGATGACTAGCTTGCCTAGCAAGGCTTGACTCTGAAGCTCTGGATCGATGATCCCCAGGCCACCCTCAGCCTGCGGAAGAATGACTGTCTGCCAAGCAACCCTGGCTCTGGTATCTCTGAGGCCATCCTCACCGGCGGACCAAAGGAAGTTCCGAACCAGCCTCCTGAGCTATGCCACACTCGATCTCGAGAAACACCAATAGGACGCCACATACCAAGCCGTGGCTAGGAGGACCTGGTTGACTACCAGGGCATGACCTGCAAGGGAAAGCTTAGCAGTGCTCCAGAAAGCCAGCTGGATGGAATCTAGCACCGGGAGAAACTGCTGAGCTGGCGTGATGTCCAGGCCGACCTGAAAACCAAGATATCTAGCTGTCTGTCCCCGTGGGATCCACCTGAAACCCAAAAACCTCCCCCACTGACAGCTTGCCCCGGGGTCTGTGAGAAAACCAACTGATTTGTTCCAGTTGATTTTCGCACCAGCAGCCAAGCAGAAGACCTCCAGGGCCATCCTCACCCTCTCCAGCATCATCTCATCGTCCTGGACAAACAGGGCTGTGTCATCCGCGTACTCCGAATCCAAGAGCTCCGTGTCCTCCCGGAGTGGAAGGCGAACACCCCTGATCCCTGTAGACCTCGTCCGAAGGTAGTAAGTCATAGCCTCGGCGAAGAAGAGAAACAGGTAAGGAGCAAGGGGGCAGCCCTGACGCACTGATCTCTCCAAGCTAAAGCGCTCACCCATCCTGCCTCCAATGATGACTCTGCTAGAAGCTGTCCTGTACAAAGCTGAAATACCCTGAATCCAACCTGCTGGAAAACCTAGCCGCTCCAGAGTCCCCTCCAGAAAGGACCAGTCCACACGATCGTAGGCCTTCTCAAAGTCGAGAAGTAGGATGGCAAGGTGTGATCCGCTATGCTGAGCCCACTCCGCCGCCTCTGAGAAGGTGAAGACATTATCCAGGATACTGCGAGCGATCCTGGACAAAGCCTGTCTGAGTGTCATGGATGAGGTCTGGGAGTAGAGGCCGAACTCGGGCGCTGATCATCTTGGCGAGGATTTTGTAGGCAGTGGTAAGGAGAGTGATCGGCCGCCACTGATGGATCTCCTGTCTATCTCCTCCCTTCGGGATGAGGCAAATCATACCCGAGGAAAGGCTCTCTGGCATAAAACCGCTGCTGAAAATCCTCTGAAGAGCTGCTAGGAGGGGCTGATGGATCTGGTCCCAGAAGGAGGTGAAGAATGCCCGGGATAGCCCATCCTCTCCTGGGCATTTCTGTCCATCGATGGCCATCAAGGCCTCCAACATCTCATCCGTGGAGAACGGTGCCATCAACATCGCCTGCATGCTAGGCTGTACCAGGGAAGGAGTGTGCCTCCACACCTCCTCACGGGCACGTCGAGTACGAGGGGGGCAAGCGGCTCCTGCTGGAAGAGGGTCCTGTAGAAGTCAGTGGCTAACCCCAAGACCTCTCCCGGATCCGTAACAATGTGTCCCTCCGCTGTCCTGAGACTCCGAAGCTGATCACCTGTAGCTCTCTGACCATGCGTCCTGAAAAACTCCCTGCACATCCGGTCACCCTTCCGGGCCCAAAAGGAGAGAGAGGCGTGATAGGAAAACTCTGAGCGACGCTGGAGTGTCTCCTCAAGAAGGGCTCGGGCTCGAAGGGCCTGGATCCGGAGCTCCGGATCTGGAGCTCCTCCGAGCCCGGGGAGGCCTGCTGGAGTCGCTGAATGGAGGCGAGGTCCCTCCGAATAGCTCTCTCTCTGCCCCACCACACTCCTGTCGAACCTGTAGGGCTGCGAGCTGGCAAATCTGGCTGGACTCCTGCAAAGCCTGCGCCACCGAACCCACCAAATCCACGCACTCGCCCCAGTCTCTGTCCCAAAGACTGCAAATACTGCTGCATACGTCCTCCCTCGAGAAAATGGAGTCAGGAATCCGGCATGAGCGGGGGGGAAGGGTCTGAACTGCCGAGTCTAAAGATAAGAGCACTCGCGCATGGTCGGAGAGTGTTGTCCCTGGAACTATACCCGCCTAACCGCCTCTGCTGATGGCCCAGTCACTGACATAAAATCTATCCAGCCTCTCCAGGAGTCTACCTCCTTCCCTGCGGAAGCCCCACGAGAAGTCCAGGCTCCTGCGCCAACGATGGAAGGACGGGTCTCGCCAACTGTCCCTACCTCATGTCGCAAAGATAAAGGCATCCCAAGCTGACTGCTCTGCCTGAGACATGCCTGTAAACTCTGGTCCTCTGCCCTGCTGGTCCTCCAAGGTCTCCAGATTGTTGAAGTCGCCTCCAACAATCCAGGAATCCATGTCTGGGAGAATCCCTGTAAGTGTCCTCCAGAAGGTAACTCTACAACACGGAGATCTGTGGGAGCATAAATGTTGAGAACTCCAACTCTGGAGCCCTCCAGATCCAGGCCTACCCAGAGGGCACGGCCTGGTATCAGCGTGCCATGACCGAAAACTCCCGGGGCTAGCTGCTCGCCCACGGAGATATAGACACCACCACTCCTCCCCATAGCACCGATCGAGGGCTCCCAATAAGTGTGAGAGCGTCCAGGGAGAATCTTCCCGCATCTACGGGCGTGATCCGCAGAGAGCTTGTGCTCCTGGAGCAGAAGTACATCCAAACGACCAATCACTGCTGGCTGGAGTTCCTGTCTCAAAATGAGCTTCCTGGGACCACGGGTGCCAGAAGAGTGAAACCCGTTCACATTCCAGGATACGAGGTGTAGGCTCATGATGAGGACTGGGAGGCTGCGAACAACTGTCTAAGTCGACTGACATGTCGGAGTGGAGGCGCTGACGCTTATGGGAAGGTTTGGAGGGGGAAGTAGGGTCGTCCTGCCCATCCTTCAACACCTTCAGCAAAGGCGAGAGACCTTTGGTACCATGAGCGAAAGCTTTCTCGAGATCTCTGAGGTGGACATACCATAGAAGGCGCGGAGTTTCTGAGGAGTCCAGGCTCTGACATCTTGGGGGAGGGGCCAAGACAGGGGGGGCCTGAGGATCACAATCAATCTGAATCGTTTGGCGGCGCAATGCCACCGCAGGCGCATGTCACCCTCGGACCACTGAGTCTCGA
Organism: Dipteris shenzhenensis; assembly: GCF_047967505.1. Lineage (NCBI taxonomy): Eukaryota > Viridiplantae > Streptophyta > Polypodiopsida > Gleicheniales > Dipteridaceae > Dipteris > Dipteris shenzhenensis. Next base: position 420,272 of record NC_141627.1, on the reverse strand, counting down.
GAAGCTGCCCACCGGACGGGCCTATCCACCTGAGCATGTGTCTGCTCCCTGAGAGCCTCCCAGACCGAGTCGTCTGTCCAGGTCTCGGTGCCATCGCTAAGGAACGTGAAAGCAAAGCTAGGGCCATCCCTGGGGGCCAAGGCGGCTATCTTCCCATCCGCCCCTTTGCGGAGCAGGAAGATACTGATGTCGAGGCAAGCGGGGAAGTCGGCCACATCCAAGTAGTCCCAGGGGCCGGATCTGTAAAAGTCGCGGGGGAGCGCTCTCTCCTGAAGCTGAGGCCCGTCAGAGTCTGCCACTGACGGAGAGGCCTGCATCGGTAATGGTATAGACTCAGGGTGTCCTGCCAGCGGAGCGGGAGGGGGAGGAGGCTGGGGAAAAAGTAACTCAGACTCCTCAGGGGCGACTAGCGGGGGAGGAGGAGGAGGGGGAGCGGGGGCTGCCCTCGGCTAAGGAACCGACGGTGCATCTAGCTCTGCGGGAGGGCTAAAAGAACCGATGGGAGGAGAGGGATGGGGATGCTGAGAAGGAGGGGGGGAAGACTGAGGAGGACGAGGGGGGGGCTGAAGCGGAGGGTCGGGAGATATGGGGGGTAGATGGGGGATGGACTGGGGCTGAGCGGGAAGAGGCTGGGGAGAGGAGGAGAGGGGGATCTGAGGCTGTGGAGGGCGGACTACCATCGAAGAAGATGCTCTCCCAGGTCCCTGGGGCGGCTGCCTGTCTGGTCTCTGAGGTGCAGCTGCAGCCTCGACCTCTTTGCCCTTATCCGAAATCTTCTTATTCTTTCCTCTTTTCCTTCTCACCTCAGTCTAGCCGCCAGCTAACTCTGGTCCAGGCTCCGGCTGCCTCTGCTCCTCCTGGCGTGGCTGTCCGGAGGGGGGGGGAGGGGGCGGAGAGGGGGGGGCGGGGGAGGCCGAGAAGAGCTGGCGAAGCGTGGACAAACAGCCGCCAGGTGTCCAAAGCCGTGACACCTCAGACACTGTCCTGGTTGTCCGGTGACCACCATGCTTTGGGTGATGCTGCCGGCATCTGTCACGATCTCGATCACTGCTGGGAGAGTCGCAGGGTCCGCCACCGCCACACGGACTCGGGGGGCTCCTACCGTCGTCACCGCATCGGCGAAAGTATCATGCATAACCCAACCAAAGTGAGAGCCCAGGTCCCGGACAATCGGCCGCAGCTCAGCAGCAAGACCTGGAAAGACAAGCCTCACTGGATGGCGAGGTATACAAAATCGAGCATCAAAATCTGCTGCGCTGAATCCACGGTACCACGGGACTATCATGATAATCTTTCCGTCCACTATCGTGGGGGAACCAGCGATCAGGTTGCTCGCCGCTTTCACAGTGGAGAGTTTGAGCCAGAAGATGCCCCTACCCATAAGGGCCACCTCCTCAATATGGTCGTCCTCTAACCTGAGAGTGGACTGATCTAGAGGGGGAATGTCCAATGACTCTGCCATACACCGAGGTAAGGGCAAAGTCATTGGCAACCTCCTGAACCCGAGATGATTGTCGCTCTGTCAGGATGACGCGATAGGCATCAGGAGAGGGAGGGTCCGTCTGGACCTCCGGTTCCGGGCAGGAAGCCGCCATACCGCCAAGACGAACTGCGAGGCTTCCGGTGAGGAAGAGGCTTCCACCCAAAAAAGGGGGGGGGATAGAAGCGGAAGGGTGGAGCCTGGGAGTGGCGAGGAGGATGGAGGGTGGAGGCGGAGGCAGCGGGAGGGGAGGGCAGGAAGCGGAGGTGACGCGGGGTGGAGAGGTGTGGGCAGGAAGAGGGCGAGGTGGGGAGGCGGGAACGAAAGCGGGGACGGGGGGAGGCGGAGTGGGACGAACGGGCGGACGGAAGGCAGGGGAAGAGGTGGGACGGGGGGGCGGGGTGGAGCGAAGGGGCGGGGAGGGCGGGAGCGGAGGGCGGGAAGGGGAGGCAGGGGTGGAGAGGAGGGGCGGAGAAGCGAGAGGGGCGGGGGGGAAGGCGAGGGGTGAGGGGAAGGGAGGCGGGGGGGGAACGAGGTGGTAGCGGGGTGAGGAGGCGGGGGTGAGTGAGGCAGGGGTGAGGGGGGGGTGAGCGGAGGTGCGAGAGGAGGGGGGGTGAGCAGAAGGGGGGGGTGGGGCGGAGGTACGAGAGGGGAGGGGGGGTGAGCAGAAGGGGGGGGTGGGGCGGAGGTGCGAGAGGGGGGGGGTGAGCGGAGGTGCGAGAGGGGGGGGGGGGTGAGCGGAGGTGCGCGAGGGGGGGGTGAGCGGAGGTGCGAGGGGGGGGGGGGTGAGCGGAGGTGCGCGAGGGGGGGGTGAGCGGAGGTGCGAGGAGGGGGGGTGAGCGGAGGTGCGCGAGGGGGGGTGAGCGGAGGTGCGAGCGGGGGGAGGGGTGAGCGGAGGTGCACGAGGGGGGGTGAGCGGAGGTGCGAGATGGGGGGGGAGAGGTCGGAAGGGGGGGGGGTGGAGCGGCGGTGAGGCAGGGGTGGCGAGGAGAGGCACGGGGGGGGGCAGCAGCGGGTGAGGGGGGGCGGCGAGGGCAGAGAGGGCGAGGGGGCGGTGAGGGCGGATGGGAGGGCTAGGGGAGGTAGGGGTACGACGAGGGGGAGGGGAAGCTCGCAGGAGCTAGACGATCTGAGACGCTCTACAACAGGTAGGAAGCCTTCACTTTCACACATGAGAGTTTTTGGGTCTCTTGCATATGTTCATGTACCATCTCAGCTGAGACATAAGCTTGATGACAAGGCAATCAAATGCATATTTATTGGTTACAGCCAGGAGAGCAGAGGGTATCGGTTATATCAACCAAATACTAGGAAGATTATTGTCAGTAGAGATGTGATCTTTGCTGAACATCCAGCTTCTCCTCTTGTGGGCTGCAAAGAAAAGCCAGATGTTGACATGTTTGATGCCTTTGAATCCTGGTTACCTCTGCCATCATTAGAAGAGGATTTTGTCCAGCAACATGAGCCTCCTATAGGCCCTCCACTAAGCAATGATCAGCCACAACCTCATGCTGATTTGCAGGTTTCTCTTCCAGCACAAAATGATCCCACTACTCATGATGCAGTCATTGAAGAAAGAGTTGTCAATAGACAGCAAAGGCAAGTTCCCAGATGGCTTCTTGATACATTGAGGGACAGCAAACAAGATCAGCCTTTTGCTACCTAGACAAGATCAGGGAATACATAGCATGCTCACTTTCTTGAGTTTGCACTCCTTGCTATAGCTTGCAATGAGGAGCCTCTGTGCCATAAAGATGCTTTTGATAGCAAAGAGTGGATGGATGCAATGAAAGTTGAGTTACAATCTATTGCCAAAAATGACACATGGGAATTAGTAGATCTCCCTCCAAGCAAGCATGCCATTGGAACGCGGTGGGTCTACAAATTAAAAAGAAAATCTGATGGCAGCCTAGATCGATACAAAGCCCGTCTTGTTGCAAAAGGGTATGCCCAACAACAAGGCATTGACTTTGAGGAGACATTTGCTCCCACATCCAGGATTACTACCATTCGATGTGTCATTGCCATTGCAGCCCATCATCATTGGCAAGTGCACCAACTTGACATCAAGACCGCTTTTCTTCATGGGGATCTGCAGGAAGAAGTCTATGTCACACAACCTCCTTGCTTTGAGGTTGTTAATTCTGAAAATAAGGTATGTTGGCTTAGAAAAGCCCTTTATGGTTTGAAGCAGGCACCCAGGGCATGGTATGCCAAAATTCTTGCACACTTACTATCCCTTGGTTTTCAGAATAGTCCCACAGAACCACTCTTTATGTCCATGGGAGTGGATCATATTTTTTAGTGCTGATTTTATATGTGGATGATATGCTCATCACGGGCCCAGATACTCAGCAAATTGTAGCTTTCAAGGCTGATTTGCAGCAGATTTTTGACATGTCAGACATGGGACGGCTCCATTATTATTTGGGCATTCAGTTTGCTCATGTTGAGGGGGGTATCATGATGTCTCAGTCCAAGTATATTGGACAGCTCCTTGATCGTTTTCAGTTTGAGGATTGCAAGCCAATATCTACTCCAGTGGACCCTGGCTTCAAATTCTCAGCTCATGATGGGAGCCCACCATGTGATATCAATCTTTATCAGCAGGCTGTTGGATGCCTTGTTTATTTATGTCACACCAAAGTTGACTTGTAGTATGCAGTATCTCAGCTCTCTAAATTCATGCACATGCCCAATTCACAGCATTGGCAGGCAGTGAAGAGAGTCTTCATATATCTCAGAGAGGCACTCAGGATTTAGCCCTCTCCTATGGTGATCAGGGTTCACTTACCATGCATGCTTATACGGATAGTGACTGGGCAGGATGTTTCGACACCAAAGTGTCACATACTGGCAATTGTTTTTTGCTTGGGAATTCATGTATCTCTTAGCTCAGCAAGAAGCAACCAACAGTTGCCACGTCTAGCTGTGAGGCTGAGTATAGGGCAGCTTTCACTGCTATAGTAGAGTGTGTTTGGCTTTGACAGTTACTTACAGATCTTGGTATTTGCCAGACATCCTCCACTATTGTCTACACTGATAGCCAGAGTGCTTTGGCCATTGTGCATAACCCAGTGTTTTATGCACGTACCAAGCATATTGAAGTTCACTATCATTATATTCGGGAGCGATTGTCAGCAAGAGACATAGAGTTGTCCTATCTTCCCACAGATAACAACATAGCAGATATGTTTACAAAGGCACTTCCTCATCCCAAGTTCGAAGTCTTCCGATAGGCTTTACACTTGGTTCCCTTTGTTACACGATCTGACATCCCTTGTACATACATATGTGGCTATATCCTTTTGGATGAACATGTGCCACCATGACCAGAAAATACCAGGTATTCTGAGACGTTTTCAGAGTACTTCAGCCCATCCCATGGAGGGGGATTTGTAGGCCATCTCTTGGTGGTTCTAGTGATGCCCTATAAGCCATGGTATGTGCCTTGTAGGCATAAATATAGGCACTTGTAGTGTTAGTGCCTTTTAGGCCACATAGGACACTTAGTCCTAGGTCTAGGTACAAGTACCTTGTACTCTCTATTTTCATTATCCTAGTTGACGTGACGGCTGATTATCATCGACTCTTTGTATTCTCTCTTTTGCCTATCGATCCTACAGTTGAAGCCTTCCCATGGTGATGTGCCTGCTGACCTGCTTCATGAGGATCAGCCTGAGGTTGAAGAGTTAGATGAAATCTTGGTTCTGGAACAGATTGTGGCACATATGGAAAGTAAAGTAAAAGGTAGAGTTTCCCATCGCTATGTGGTGAAGTTCAGGAACTATCCTCTGCACTCCATGCGAAGTATGCGAAGTGCATGGAGGAGGGTGATCTAGTAGAGTCACCTCTGATTTTGCAGCTCTACTTTGACACATTCAGCTTAAGCCCATTGTAGTGCAGGCTCCTACAGGTTCAGCAGAGCAAAGATCTGAAGCATTGCCAAGTGCTCGAGAGGAGGGTAGCATCTCCCCTTCTTTGATTCACACAACTGTATCTGGAGATCACTTGGTGGCACTAATTGTATCACCCGAGATACTACTTGCTAACAGTATTCTTGCTGTGAGGTCTCTGTGATGGGTGTTCTAGACACTCCACACAGAGGATGCATTGATCTATGGCTGGACTCGCGTGCTCTCCTAGACCATATTTTCATTGCGAGGTTGTATTTTACAGATGATGTATATTCTGGTATGGGCTATTTCTGCCTACTTTCTTTATTTTCATTGTAAATTTTCAGTAGCAACCTAGGTAGTTTAATATTTTTAGAGGAGGGTATGTCACGGGGACGTGAAAAGTTATATAAGTATTTTGCAACTCAACCACACTTAACAGGGGGTTAACCAAGGTTAAGTCTAGTAATAGTTTGGCCATGAGGGACTCGCTAGAGGAAGTGCAAACTTCCTAGAAGTTCATAGGGGCAAAGTCTAAGTGCACCACAAGGCCTTAGGGGCAAGGCAAAGGCACTAGAGAGGGGTCTAAAAGTTGGGCCCAAGAACAGCCAACGTTGTTCTTGGTCAGGTGGGTTAGAGCTTTAATAAAGGGCCATTTGTCATTCATGCATGTGCATGCCCTTCTACCACCTAAAATCTCTCTCCCCTCACCCTCTTGGAGCATATGTCATGGGGACGTGAAAAGTGATGTAAAGTATTGTAACTCAACCCACGCTTAACCCGAGGTTAACCGAGGTTAAGTCTAGTAATAGTTTGGTCGTGAGGGACTGGTTAGAGGAAGTGCAAACTTCCTAGAAGTTCCTAGGGGCAAAGTCTAAGTGCACAACTAGGTCCTAGGGGGAAGGCAAAGGCACTAGAGAGGGGTCTAAAAGTTGGGCCCAAGGACAACCAAGGTTGTCCTTGATCAGGTGGGTTAGAGATTTAATAAAGGGCCATTTGTCATGCATGAAGGTGCATGCCCTTCTACCACCTACCATCTCTCTCCCCTCACCCTCCTGGAGCACCAGGCCTAGTAGAAGTACTCTAGACTGATTTCGACTTTCTGGGCTAACTCTTGTTGCTGCTTTGTTGCTGCTGTGACTCCTTTCCTAGCTCCTACACTCACCTGAATCAGCCCAGCTACTAGCACGAATCACAAAGCAGGCCATAAGGTGCATTTATTATAGGCCGTATGGATCCGCACGGACCTAAGATGCGTCTTCCAAGAAGCTGTACATACACCTAGCATGCATTTCGAGGAGCTTTTGGCACACATGTGAAGGTTGGCATGCTTCCCGAGGAAAATTTTATGGTATGAATCCTGAGGTAGATATTTTAGGGCAAATATGTAGACCATAGCCTCTTCATATCTTTGATAGCATTCCTTCCACCTTCTTTTCGTCCTTTTTCTCTTTACCTGAAGATTAGAGGACACATGCACCCTGCTGGTGGGAGCCTAGTCAGGGGATAGGTGCAAGGCTACCTTTTAGGCTCAGTGCACACGACCCTCCAAATGCACAACCCAACTATGCACTAGCTGCACTCTAGCTTGGCGTTGCAGGCGGCTCTTAATGGCATTACCTTATTCACGCAATCATTTGTAGTAGACCCCCTTGTGTTTTGTGACGACCAGTTGTTGCTTTGTTTTACACATCTAGAGCCTCCCCTCTTGCACAGGTACCCTTGAAAACAATTAGTTGTTCCAAGTCAAAGTGGAGTGCAGCATTGGTGCCCAAATGGAACTTGAATTGGATGCTTATGAGGCAAGCGTGTGTAAAATACATTGCGTTGAAGTTTGTAGGTCGGTGCTGCAATCCGTGTACTGCTAGTAGGTGTTTGCCTCTAATAGTTGCTTGCATGCTATTGTGCTAGTCGTTGAAGCAGACATCTGTGATAGATTTTGCTTCCTTGTTGCATCTGCTTTTGCTGACCGTTGTAGTTGCAGTTGATGAATGCTAGGGTGAAATAGTGGTGAGAGAGAGCATGGCTCTGATCGAATTTAGAAAACCTGCTGGTTTAATTCAAGATAAAGGGTGAAAGGGAAGCAAAGGTGCCAGAATCTGAGCTTTGATACCAATGTAGAAAAGAAGTAGGGGTAGATTGGAGAAAGGGGGTTAGAAGAGTAGAAGGGAAAGAGATACAACGAGCTGTGGTAGTGGAGCTACTAAACGAGCTTCCATACCAATGCAAAATGCAAAATGCAAAAAATGCAGAATTGCAGTACTAAGTCGTACGTACAACATAGTCATGTCGATGGTCAACTATATATCAATCTCAGCATCATCATCATCCCCAACGACAGCAAGATATTAGGATGGATAAGGCAGTGGAGGCATGGAGTCAGCAATAGAGTGTTGTCGGCCACTCAGAGGTGCGGTCCTGGCACGTCTCCTAGTCATAGCTCTGCGTCTAACCAGGGCTACTGTGACCCCTGTCGGTTGGGCTCCCAACTCTAAACAAGAAGGGGATGTCTCCAATTGTGATCTGTGTGTCGACCCTCTGTCTGGGCTATCGGGTCATGGTCATGTCGAGGCCTCGTCTCGCTGGGGTCCATGTGATCTAGCTGAAAGAACTCTGTGATAGAGCTCTGAGAGGGATCAACAGAGGAAGAAGTCTAGTCCTGTCTCTGTGCTCGGAGTATTCTCTCATGGTGTCTAAGTGCCTCATGAATGAAACCTGAAAAACACCACTGGTCTGGGTAGGAGGAAATGGGCTAAAATCCCATGACTATCTCTGAAGAGGCAGTGGAAACGTCCTCGGATCTCATAGTACACAGGACACCAGAAGATGAAATGCTCCTCTATCTCAACCTCCTGTATCTCACATAGTGTGCATATGCACCGCTCCCTGGGTAGTCGCTCTTCTCTGCCACTCTCGATGCAAAGTCTATGTGAAGAGACCCAGAACTGCCCAAGAGAGATCTTCATCGAGTGGGGTAGGTGAATCTATGTGTACCCTGGTGGGTCAATGAAACCCTCTACTGTGATATGTAAGAAGTGATCTCTATAGAAGCTAAGCTTCACTGGGAGTTCACTCGATTCCAACTAGGTCCAAAAAGTGTATAGTTGTAGTAGATCCTCACGGATAACTTGGTTGACCTCGTGTGATAAGAGGGGAGAGAACAGAGCATCCATGCTATACTGGAAGGGAGGTAGTCTATCCATGTGGAGCCCCAGTCACTCAAACCATCTCTCTGTACGTGCATACCAGCACCTCTGATCTCCTCCTGCTGCTGCAAGTGCCATAGAAGAGGATAGAACTATCCATGGTAGCCTACTACGCCCCGAGGTATAATCCCCATATTCCCTAACTGGGTACACATATGTGATGACCTAAAATGCAGCATCTAGCTGTAAAGGGGGTGACCCAAACTCAACCTAAATGATCTAGTGAGGAATGGATGACTTACCATGAATCATCCATGATATCAGGAGAACTTGTAGACACTCCACACTAGCCCACTCTATATCTGACAAGTCTGGCCCCCAACAAGGACTGCCGTACATCCCCACTGGGCGAGCCAAGGAGTCCTGAAAGTGTGAGCGGAAGCACTGCCTCTCTAGCCTGGCCAATGAGGCATAGCCTCTACTCAAGCGTGCCTGCATCATCGCGGGTCTCATAGTGAAGCTCGGTCCGGAGAAGATAACCCCAAGATAAGTGTATGATGAAACTATCTCAACAGATGACCCTGCAAATGTGCCTGCAAATGTGCACTGCTCTTGACGCATGATGGCTCGAGATGTATTGAAGATCATGACCTTGGTTTTACCCAGGTTGACCTTCAAATCATAAGACTCACAAAAGGATTGTGGTGCGTTTAGGTGTCTCTGAAGCCCCTCTACTGAGGAAGACAAGAGAGCCACATCATCTGTATAGAGCAAAATCTGGATCAGCGTGCCCATAAGAGAGCAACCTACACCCCCCTGTGTCTACATCACTGTCTCAAGCTCGTCAATGTAGAGGCCAAACAAGGTAGGCGACAAAGGCCACCCTTGTTTGACCCCATGGTACTCATGATCTCATCTGTCCACCCGGATCCTACCCAAAATTTGCCAGAAACTCTCTCGTAAAGTGCCATGACAGCCCAAATGATCTCCTGGTCATGACCCAAGTCCTGTAGGCACCGTATGAGGCGGGCTCTCAAGACCGTGTCAAATGCCTTGCGAAAATCCACAAAGCAACAATAAACCCTCTGCTTCCGTGACCTCACCTCCTCGATGATACATCTGAGCGTCAGAATGTGGTCCATGGTTCCATGATCATGCCGGAATCCTGCCTGTCCTGCTGCTCTGAGTCCTCAACACTCTGCAAGTCTGCTAACCTCAGAGTCAAGTACTAATGCATAAATCTTGGACATGACATGTCCAATCATAACGGTCCTATAGTTCTCCGGGCTCATGGGATCCCCTGCCTTGTGGATGGGTGAGATAGTGTTAATGGTCCAAGTGTGTGGAAATCCCAAACAAACCGCTTCATTGAAAAGCTTTGCTAAGATCGGGGCTAGGAGGTTAATCCCATATGCAATGAACTCAGTGCATAGTCCCTCATGATCCTTCACTCGGCCATTATGAAGTTTCATTACAGCATCCTTTACCCCTCCTCTAGTGAAGAGGGTGCAGAATGTGGGACAAGGCATGTGTGAGAGGCTAGGGACTGGCTGATTTGGGATGTCATAAAGTGTGCGTGCATAATCAAACTAGATCTGGGTGTCAGTGAGTGGCAGAGGGGACCATCCTTCTAGAAATCTCTGCCAGAAGTCCTTAGAGTTGTTACTAAATAAAATGTTCAGTAGCTCCTCCTCGTTTCGACGAACAAAGTCTAGTTTCTTCCTCCGTACCAGTCTACGGTATTTATGTAGCGTATCTGGTGTGCTCGGAAGACTATTTTTGGTTTTAAATCTGAGTTGACGGCGTAAGATCTTACACTCATCATCGTACCAACTATTACAAGGTATGGTTCCAGGGGGTGGTGGGTGGGTGGAGCGGGTGGTGTGGGGAAAAGCGTGAATGGCAACCTCATGTAGTGAGCAGGTAACAAGGACAACACGATCCTCTAAAAGGGGTATGAAGTCAATATAAGCAAGAAGTATGTACAGACGGCCAGAGTAAGAAGGTGAGTGATCTCGATCAAAGCGTATATCATGGTAGGTGGAGTAAGCACTGAGTGGAGTGGAAGATGCTGTGCGAAGGGAAGTGGAGATGCGAAAGAAAAGGTATGTATGATCAGCCCTTGGGGGGAGAGGTGCTACAGTGAAGTCAATAATGCGAGATGTGAAGACAGGGGATCCCATGATGTAATCAACAACACTGGAGCCCCCCCCATGTGGAAAGCATGTGAAACCACCTGAAGCGGCTCATCTGTCAAGACCATTATAGATAATGAGATCATGTATTCTGCCTAGGTCTAATAGGGCCTGCCCATAGGATGAGAGTGGACCTCGCCTGTCAGCCGAAACCCGTAGCATACCTGCCTCCTCAAGGTCAACATCTGCCAGTAGAGTGGAATCATCTCTGAAATCAAGAACTGGTACATAACGGGCCCTTGTCCTCGTGTTGAAGTCTCCCACCAGAAGGACTTCTCCGCAGCTCGAAAAGTCAATGATGGACTGATAAAGGGCAGCAAATGGGGATGTCTCATCATCACCTCGAATATCTCTGGCAAAGTGGGAGGTCTCCAAGGAGAAGTAGCAAACTGCGACAAACAGATCCTAGATGTCCATGTGTCGTATCCGGATCCAAAGAAATATGGAATGTGTATCTCTCTGCTCTACTAAAATGATCCCCTGAAGTGTGGATCTGAAAAGGACTGCAACTCCACCTGAACCTCGAACTCCTCCTGTACCCCTCGTCTCATCTCTGTAGGCAGACTCCCATGTATATCCGCTGACTATTGGGAGAGGGCACTCTGGACTCTAATGTGTCTCTATATAGAAGACTATGTCGTGGCCTGTATAGGATTCCGAGAAGTTCCCTGGTTCTGACCATAAGGTACCATTACAATTCCAAATGGTGCAGGACAGGGTCTCAAATATCTGAGTCTCATAGGCATCGCTTCCCTATCATCAAGGATGCTGATGCCTGAAGAGGGAAGAAATGTTACACTCAAGTAGAGGTAACATGACCTCGGAAGGGTCAGTCGACATTTTCCTTTAGAGGATCAATGTTTGTATTATATTTGTTTGGGCTTCATGTAAATGGTCAAAAAGGAATCAAGGTCAAGGTCCTTGGTGAGGGTGACATGGCACTAGACTAGGTGGATCTAAGGCTAAGGGACCTAAATACATGAAATGTGCCAAGGGGCAAATTATTTTAATGATATCCCAAGAGAGGGGTAAATGATGCATTAAGGAGGGACCCTGAAATGAAGACATGTGGCATACTAGATCCATCTAGGGAAAGTAAGCAAGAGCTTCAACGCAATGATAAAGAAAGAAGAGAAAGCTTACTACTACTACTGATATCGGTTGGGAGGTGATTTTGTGTGCCTGTGCCCGTGATTCGATGTATAGCTAGGAGTAAACAAGTTTGCATTTAATATCCACATATGGGATAAGGCATCTGCAACCACGTTTTCTTTGCCTTTCCTGTACTCAATGTCGAAATCATAAGACTGAACCTTAGCCAGCCACCTCTTCTGCTTCATTGACAAGTTGGACTGCGTAAGGAAATACATGAGTGTCCTATGTTCTGTCTTAATCTTGATTTTGCTACCGTACAGGTAGTGGTGCCATTTTTTGAAAGCATGGAGGATAGCCAACACTCTTGATCATACACATGATAATCCAATTCCTTGGCATCTAATTTCCTGCTTTCAAAAGCAATTACCCCATCTTCCTCCCTTACCACAGCCCCTAGTCCTTTGCCATTAGCATCTGCCTCCACAATGAAAGTACGTGAAAAATCAAGGCATACCAACACAAGGGCATGAGTGAGGGTGAATTTCATGTCTTCAAAGCTGTGCTGTGCATCTATGTGCATCTATAGACCACATAAAAGCATCCTTCTTCAAAAGGTCTACCAGAGGGCTGCCCTCTTGGCAAACTTGCGAATAAAGCGCCTGTAGAAGGAAGCAAGACCTAGAAATCCCCTCAACTGAGTAGGGTTGCGTGGCTGCAGCCAATCCTCAATGCATTTCACCTTTGCAGGATCCACTCGAATGCCATCCTTGCTTACAATGTAACCAAGATACTCAACCTCTTCTGCCATAAAAGTGCATTTGCTAGCTTTAGCATAAAGTTGATGCAACCTCAAAATTTCCAACACTTGCTTGACATGTCTGAGCTTATCCTTGCTGTAAATGAGGATGTCATCAAAAAATACCAGCACATATTTGAAAAGCAAAGGCTTTAAAATCTTGTTCATGAGTGTTTGCAAGGTAGCTGGCGCATTGGTTAATCCAAGGCATCACCTTGAACTCATACAGTCCCCTCTCTATGCAAAAGGTTGTCTTGTGCTCATCCCTAGCTTTCATTCTAATCTGATGATAGCCGGATCTCAAATCAATCTTAGTGAAAAATTGAGCACCCTTGAGTTCATCCAATAGGTCATCTATCCTGGGGATTGGAAACCTATTCTTGACGATGACCTTATTCAAGTCTCTGTGGTCAATGCACATACAGTAAGAACCGTCCTTCTTCACCAGGAGCATAGGGGATGCAAAAGGAGAAGTGCTATGAGTGATGAAACTCTTCTGAAGTAAATCCCTCACTTGAGTTGCCACTTCCTCCCGTTCTACCTTAGAGAGTCAGTATGGGGCCTTATTGATTGGCTTACTGCCAGGTTCCAGCACTATGGCATGATCTACATCTCTTCTCGGAGGCAACTATGATGGCAAATCAGCAAACACATCTGCAAACTTTGAGAGCAATCTTTGCATATCACAATCATCAACACGGGGAGTGCCACCCTCCTTAGTTACTGACACATTTAATGCATATATGGCACCTCTGGCCAGCTGCCTTGCTGAAATGACCTGCAATTTAGGAGCTGCAATACCATGCAATGTAACTGATCCATCCCTGTGGACAAAGCTGAGTGTTAAGGCATTGAAATCCACGCTGATTTTGCCCAGTGATTGCAACCAATCATAGCCTAGGACAACATCTATTGGGCCCATGTCCAGTACCAAGAGATCATCTACAAATGTATAGTCATCAAAGAACTTAATCCTTGCATCTTGGCAACAAGATCTACTGATCATATGCTGTCCATTGGCCACTTCTACTCTCAACCCATGGTCTATCTCAGTAGCAATCAGTCCCACCCTCTATAAGGTCTTGTAGTTAACAAAACTGTGGGTGCTACCGCTGTCCACCAACACATGCACAATCCTGCCATTAATCATCCCTGTTAATTTGATAGTATCAACACTTTTGACACCCATCAGGGCATGCATGGAAATAGTGTAAAGTGTTGGCTGGGCATCCCAATAAACCTCCTCCTCATTCACAGGAGCATTACCACCTGCGTCTTCATGTGCATAAAAAGGCATCACATCGTGATGCTCCACATAAAAGAGTGTGGGCCTACGGCCTCTCATGCCACCCATGGGCAGAATCTCATACGAATGCGAAGCATGAGTGTCATGCACAGTAGCATCACCAGGATCAAAAGGAAAGTCAGTGCCCTTCGTTGCTCCAGTGTCCATGTGTTTTTGCCATCTCATCTTGAGATGTATCCAAAGAACCTGGGGCATCAAACAATTCCTCGTCATCTGAGAGGTCAATGATCATGCTGAGCTTGGTAGTACCACTATCGCGCATCTTGCACACATTCCTGTGCTCAGGAGTCCATTTCTCGCCACATTTAAAGCATAAGTTGGCCTTCTTTTTGCTGTCCATTATTGCCCCTCAGCCTGCTCATTTCTAGTAGTAGGCTTGCCTCCAAGCTTGGCATCAGGATACCTGTAAGGCCTGGCATACGGCATCTTACTACCCGAGACAATAGGAAAGCGAGGAAATGGTGCTGCCATAGATTTCTTGTCAGTCCACTCAGTAAACTTAGGCTTTGACTCAGCATCATACCCCGTAGCATGCGAGCTGCCCATGGCATTTCTATGCTTGCTAGCATATTTAGGCTCGAATACTTTTGCAAGCTGAGCTGCCCTCTCAATCGTTTGAGGGTTATGTGCCTTCACATCTGCAGTGAGAGGACTTAACCCATGGATGAAACGTAGCAGCTTGCCCTTTTCAGACACGTCCTGCACAAACAGGGAAAGCCTCCAAAAGCGATGCAAGTACTCTTGGACCATACTGGTCTATGACAAGGCATAAAATTCAACCAAGTATTGATCCAATACAAGTGGAGATACAAATGTAGTGACCATCAATTCTTTGAAACCCCTCCAAGTGGTTGGTCTCTGAGGCAAATCCCTCATGTATCGCCACCATGTGTGGGCATAGTCCTGCATATGCATACCTGCAAAAATAATGCACTCCTCAAAGTTGGGGTAGAAGCAGAAATAGTCTTCCAGCTTCGTGAGCCACTCCTCCAACTCATTGGGAGTGTGAGTGTCCCCTTTAAACGTATGCACTGTGAGTTTGTCCTTGATATCCTTGGTTGCATAATTCTTGTGTGTGTAACCTCCAGAAGTGCGGGCATCATCACGCTTGAGGTGCACATAATCGGAGAAGGGCATCTCAAGTTTGATGGCCTCAGGTAAAGAGGCTAGAAAATTGTTAGTTTTTGCCCCTTTTTTTTTTTTTTGGGGGGGGGGGGGGGGTCCCTAAGTCACCTAGGACACTTAGGACTCCTAAGCTAAAGACGGGTAAGGCAGTTAGGGCACCGAATTAGCTTAGCTCAATCTAACCTACTAATTGAACCTAGTTAGGTTAACCTAATTGACCAACTAACCTAACCTAGCTACCTAGACCTCACTGACCTAACCCAACCAACCTAACCGTGGCTAGCTAACCTAGGGAAAAATGAAGGCTAAGCTTTTTGGCAAGGCAGGATGGGCGGCGGTTGCATGGTGTCAGGAATCGATGGACATGGCGACGACAGGATTGCTAGCATAGCAAAAGAGCAGCTGGAAACGAAAGGAACTGCAAGGCGACAACAGGGCTGACGGGCGTGGCACGTATGGACTCACGGACGGCAACGGACGAAAGACTCAACAGCTCACAAGATTCAGCTGCTCACTGAACGGGGGTTGACGAAAATTGGAGCAGGCGACGGATCGACGAAGGTTCACGGCTGGGACTCTGTCTCTGTCAGACGACGGGACATCACGACATGTATGTTGCAGATGTTTGTCGATGGAGTGCTCTGCTTTCAGCCTGCTTGGGCTATACATCGTCGGCTCTTTGGTGCAGGCGTCAACGGATGGGTGGGCAAGCTAGATGAGCCACCCGCACAAGGGCTCTCTTTGCGCACAACATGGCTCTTAAGCAAAATATCTTCAATGCTATCCTTCATTAGCAGTTGGGTTGATTTTGATTGTTGCACGCTTGTGCAAAGCTATGAGTGTTAGGGTTAGTGTAGCAGTTGCTGGGTATCGGAGTAAAGGATGAAGTGGAGAAGCAAAGGTGCCAGGGTTGGAGCTCTGATACCAATGTAGAAAAGGGGGTAGGGGCAGATTTGGAGAAGGGGGATAGACTAGCTGAAGGGGAGAGAGATAGGGGGAGAAGGGGTAGGAGAGAGAGGATGAGGTAGGAAAGAGAGGGAGAGATTGAGAGGCAGTAGGGAAGAGAGAGCGAGAGAGAGAGTGAGTAAGCGTAGGCAGGAAGGAGGAAGGGAAAGTAGATAGGATTAGATGTCACATCAAAAGGTACCATACAAATCATTAGGGGCTGACTTATATAGTCCCCCTTCTTTCTCCTATCTTACCACCAATTTCCCTTTTTTTTTCCCACCTATTTCCCACCTTCATTACAAGTTCAAAGACTCCAAGAACAAAAGCAAGACCGAGGATGTAGAGAAAAAGAGGCAGATGAAGTGCTTCTGTCGTGAGAAGCTTGGTCATTTTGCTAAAGAGTGCCGCAAGAAGAAGGCGGATCTCAAGAAGGAGTCCAAGCCCAAGGAGGAGCCAAAGACCGAATTGGCAAACGTCACGACCGGCGCTCTCTTCATCATCACTGAGTACTGCTCCGCTTATGTAGTCAGTGAAGGAGAGGAAGGTTGGTATATGGACAATGGAGCTTCAAAGCACATATACCTAGATGAATCCAGGAACATTCCCAAACTCATCCTCTAAAGACACAACATAGTGCAGTTTCAATCTCATGATACTCACTCACAAGGTTGAAAATCATAAACTCCATCATGCATAGCAGGGACTAGCTACTATGACATCCCATTGATGTCTCACACATACAAATCCACACACCCACACATACTTGAGCATCCGTTTATACAAAGCCTTTGTACTAAGTTTCTGTCGGCACTCCGGAGGTGAAGGGTAGACTCAACCATGATGAAGGCTAGCACTAAAGGAGAAGGCTAATCAAAAGGTAGTTCAAAATCTCTTCAATCAAGCTACAACTGCTTGTGAAGTCTAAACGTTTTCATTTTAGTCTCTTCCTAACGAGCATCTAAATCTAGCTAATAGGGCAACGCACCATTTAAGATAGAAAGAATTATCACAAAACCAGCAGACCGCAACTTGGACAAAAACTTCACATGGTGAAATTTGCATGTCCGCTAATACGGCATATGGACACTGGAGCTTCAAAGCACATGTCCAACAAGGAGGAGTGGTTCAAAACCATGGAAGGTACGCATCTTCATTCCAAGGTCACTATGGTGGATAACTGCTCATGCCCTATGAAGGGTGTTGGTGGTATTCCATTCATCTCGACTGCAAGAAACAAGGAGCTGATTTCCGGTGTATTGTATGTACCGACCTTGTGCAAGAACCTTTTGTCTGTCTGTCAGATGGACAAGCACAATATGTCGGTCTTATTCGACAATGGCAAAGTCACTGTCACATCCAAGGCAAACGGATAGGTGGTGGCTCAAGATGTTGAGAAGCATGGGCTATATCGGCTCAACGCTTTGTTAGTGCCTGGGGACCATGGTAGATCCAAATTGTGGCATGAGCGGTTTAGTCACGTCAACTATGGCACTCTCGCTGAGATGTAGAAGACAAAGATGGTGGATGGACTTCCACCGGTTGCAAGCAATGATCGTGTTTGCAGGGCGTGCATGGAAGGCAATCAACACAGGAACAAGTTCCCACAGGAGGCCTCATCACGGGCCAAGAAGCCGCTCGAGTTGGCTCTCGCCCACATCTATGGCCCAATGTCAACAAATTCATTCGTAGGTTCACGGTATTCTCTTTTATTTGTGGATGATTTCAGTCACATGACGTGGGTATTCTGCCTGGCCAAGAAGTCTCAGGCTTATGAGAAATTCAAAGACTTGAAGGTCTAGGTAGAGAATGAGAGCAGGGAGGTAATCAAAGCCTTCTGCACCAATAGAGGGGAAGAGTTCACTTCTACCAAGTTCAATGGATTTTGCAAGAAGAACGGGATCAAGAGACAGCTCGCACATCTCAACAGAGTGGAGTTGCTGGAGAGGAAGCATAGGACCGTCACAACGATAGGGTTGACCATGTTGCGAGGAAGGAATCTCTCAAAAGCTTACTGGGGTGAAGCCGTGAACATTGCCGTTCACATCCTCAACAGAACCAAGACCAAGGTTGTTGATGACAAGACTCCATATGAAGCTTACTATGGTAAGAAGCCCACGATATCTCATTTACGGGTTTTCGGTTCTAATGCATTTGTGCATGTGCATGTGCATAAAGATGAGCGGACGAAGCTTGATTCCCATAGCCAAAGATGTATCTTTGTGGGATACATTGAAGAACCCAAGGCCTATCGCCTTTTTGACCTGGAAAAGAAGAAGATCCATATCAACAGGGATGTGATCTTTGAGGAGTCCGAGCTACTGCCTGCAGAAGAGGTTCCTGAACTTCCGGCATTATCCCACCCAAGGTCACCATCCAAGAGGTGGAGCCGACTGAAGACCCCGAGGAGGGGGAGCATGCCATTCCAGAGCCAGCTCCCAAGGCAACTCCATCAAAGGCACCTCCATCAGAGAAGAAGCCACCTCAATCGCATTTGAAGACTTTAGTAGACTCACAGGTCACAGACATTCCCGAGAGCAGTTCCGGGAGTGCGGCGGTCTCATCGAAACATGAAGACTCCCTCCATGAACTACGCTTTGGTGGCTCAGCTTGCGGAGCCCCGTTCCTTCCAGGAAGCGAAGGATATTCCAGAATGGCAGGAAGCCATGCAGGTAGAGATGGATGCCATTCTGAAAAATGACAACTGGGATTTAGTGTCCAAACCAACCAAGCAGGAGGTCATTGGGACTAAATGGGTGTACAAGCTTAAGTTCAAGTCAGATGGGAGCTTGGATAAGTACAAAGCAAGATTGGTGGTGAAAGGCTATGCACAGTCAGAAGGACTTGACTTCGACGAGGCCTTCACCCCCACAGCTAGGATGGTGACTATTCGGGCAGTCATTGTCTTAGCTGCTCATCACAGTTGGCCTATTTTTCAGATGGACGTCAAGTCTGCATTTTTTAATGGTACCCTGGAGAAGGAGGTATATGTGGCACAGCCACCAGGATTTCAAATTCCAGGATCCCCATCAAAACTCTACAAACTGAAGAAGGCCTTATATAGGCTGAAACAGGCCCCTAGAGCTTGGTACCAGCGGATAGATGTTTTCTTTCAGAAGATCGGGCTTCAGCGGAGTCCATCAAAGGCGAACCTTTATCTCGACACAAAGGGGGATTTGCAGCTCGTATTGATTCTATATGTGGATGACCTCATCATTACTAGGGATCATACGAAGAAGATTGCTCAGGTCAAGAGACTTCTCATGGAGAAGTTCGAGATGACTGACTTAGGCATACTTCACTACTTTCTTGGGATTGAGGTGAAGTAGGGAAAGAGCAGTATCTTTATTTCACAGAAGAAATATTGCAGGGAACTGCTCAAACACTTTCAGATGGAAAATTACAAAGCAGCAGTGACACCCTGAGTGTGCGTGATCCATCTCAGCCGGTTGATTCATCACTGTATCGATGCTTGGTGGGGAGTTTGCTTTACCTCACCAATACCCGACTGGATATTTCCTACCCAGCTGGATTGCTCTATCAGTTTTTCGCCACACCCAAGAAGGCCCATTGGGACGCAGGTATGAGGGTGCTAAGGTATTTGAAGGATACTTGCACCTACAGCATCACTTATACAAGAGGCATTGAGTTGGGAGGTTTTTGTGATAGTGATTGGGCAGATACCCGAAGATCAACCTCTGAATATTGTTTTACTCTCATCAGAAGCTATGTCGTGGCTGAGTAAGAACAACCTACTGTCGCCCTTTCATCTACAGAGACGGAGTACAAGGCTGCCTGTACAATGGCATGTGAAGCATTGTGGCTCAGGTGGATCTTGGAGGACATGAATGTGGCCCAAGAAGATGCGATGGTGGTTATGCGTGACAATCAAAGTTGCATAGCGATCGCCAACAACCCCGTGTTTCACGCACAGATGAAGCACATCGAGGTCCACTACCACTTTGTTCGAGAAGTCATCGACGAAGAAGTCATAGAGTTGATGTACTGCCCGCCGACCAACGACAACATCTCAGGTGTCTTCACGAAGGCGCTTCCCAAGGAGCCGATGGAACACCTCATTCGATGCATGGGGATCGGCCCACGGTTGTCATTGAGAGGGGGTGTTAGAAAAGTCATTGCCCCACCTGTGAGCCTCCGTATTTGAGGGGACAAGGGGTCAGGAGACTATAGGGGGGTAGGGGAAGAAAAGGGCAGAGAACCCACCTGGCTGAAACCCGCGTAGCAAGAAAGAATGGCACGGCATTCTAGGCAACTCATGGAGCAGATATTGGCGGCGCCTATGGACTACATCAATAACCCATGTGTTGGGCACATGGACCTATATATAGGCCTAGCTCAAGCCGGCCTAGCTCAAGCCGGCCTAGCCAATTCAGCCTCCAAAGGCCAACCAGCCTGGTCGGTGGAGGGGCTCATAAAGTCGGTGCCGCAAGCAGGGGGCCAACTGGTCGGTTTTCTTCAGCCCAGCAATGGGCCTATAAAAGGCCCCCTCTCCTCCCCTCATTTCTCATCATCTGCACAGACAAGCCTTGCATAGGCAAGTGTGCATGCAGTGTAGGCTCAACATCTTGGACAGCTTCTGTTGGCTGTTGTACACGCTCATCTTTTGAGCTTTTGTCTTCCCACTATTGTGGAGGAATATATCTGAGTTTTTGCTATCTCTCTCTCCGTCTCTTTGAGTGTTGTATGAGCTAGATCAGGAGTGAGGTGTGAGTAATTCTATCCTCTATTTCCAACACCTTTGGCCTTCATTAGAGTGTGTAGCTTCGCTCTATGTGGCAAGGTGGGCTTGCAACAGAAGTCTAAAGGCTCGCGTAGCTTGCTAGTCAGCCAAATAGGGGAGTCACGTCTCTACAGCAACGCAGAGGAATCCTACATCAATATGGCCAGAGCCAACATTCAGCTTTTTAAGTTGTCATCCGTCAACCCCGTCCACGCAGCCTGCTTGTGGGAGCCATGTCTCATAGATAGACAAGATGAGACTTGTATACACATTGGACCAGCCATGAGTAGTCATATGGAACCACCTTAATGCAGAGTTCTTTAGAAAGGTCTCAACCGTATCTATCTAAAGTACACATCAAATTTTCCAAGGTTATTTTGAAAGCTCTAGGGTAATCATAACACTCTAGCATGCTTCAACAAGGTGCCCCCTTGCCCCTCCTCCATCCTTCTATGACCTCCACCTCCCCTCATTCATCTTCCCTTGCTCACTGCTCACAAGCTGAGTGGACAAAGATAAGGAAGGGAAGACGAAGGAGGGGGATCCTCCACCGTGCCCATCATTCCTCTGCTTGCCCCTCCCACCTTCGGGCATTTCAACAGCCCTCGAGGCCTCACCCCTCCCCCCCTAACCTGTCCATACCGAAACCATAGGCTCTAGACCCCAACAATGTCACAAACGACTCCCTAGCCCCTAGAAGCCACTCCGAAGGGGAAGTGACATCCACCCCCTCAGAATTCTTCCACCAACGGGCCCCGTAGCATCAGTGGGTCCACCCTAAGAGAATAGTCACGCCATGCCCCAGATTCTCAAACTTGGGAAATTGCTTCAGGAAAGTGGACGCGAAGTATCGTTGAAGCAGCTTCGACCACCTTGTCTACCAATAGATTTCATTCTGTTGCGCTGGAGAATATAAATGCTCACAGCTGTTAGCTCCACCCTCCAATCAGATTTACTCGCTCTCTCCAAACAACCTTGGATGCATGCTCGCGATACCCACAAACACTTTCACGAACCATGGGCATGGCGTGACTGCTTTCAATTCCACTTTTTCTCGAATGGTTGCCCTGTCCTCACTTGGCTCCCTTCCACCCCTTCTCCAATCCCAAGCCTAATACTGACACCAGCCCCCCCTGTTGTCTAAACCGAAGCTTCTACTTTCCATCCCTCCCCTCCCCCGCCATGGGTCCCTGCGCCTCCACTCCCTCCTAACCCTACCCTTGCACCCCCCTCCCACCTCTACTCCCCTAGATTTGCTAGCCTCTCCCAGCCCTTTCATCCCGACATCACCGCTTGTCGTCTCTCCTCTTGTGCTGGAGGTGGGTGGGGTTAGACTGCACTCTACGGTTCCCCCCCCCAAATCCTCCTCTTCAATGTCGCCTTGCAGCCCCATTGTAGCACAGCCTCTCTATGAGGACTTTTGGAGTGTTTGACTACAGAACCACAGGGACAATTCTCCCAACTATGCTCACGGCTTGATTTCTGTTCATCTATGTTCGCCCTGGGAAAGGGGGAATATTGGGTGCCTTTGAGGCTGCCTGGCTTAATTAGGGACGAGAGCTGGTATCCACAAACATTTGCCCTGATCTTTAACGATCAAAGGTTGTCCTTCGTAGGATGATGGATGAGAGCCATGGGCATGCTATGTAGATCATGTATGGGGACAAGGCAAAGCGCAAGCTGACCTTTACCCCAGACATGCCTGACAAGCAAATTGCCAATTGCCTTGATACTGGATGGCGCCATTCTCCAAGCCTCATAGGATGGCACCTATTGGCCCTTTGCAAGCTATGCCTACTGGCTTGTGTGTCTCATAGCCTAATCTGTTGACTTGGACTCATATGTATGTCATCCGTGATGCCCCTCTCGAGGCATCGGACTGATTGGGATTATTTGCCCTTGAAGCCACTTGCCGAGACAGGCCACTCAAACCTTTTGACACAAGCTTCCAGCTCTAGGAGGGCATTGTTCTTCACCTCCTTGACTCCACATTAGGTGGACATATTGAATTGGAATGGGTACAGCTTCATGCACGACAGTCGCTATAGAGACTAATCTTGAGACAAGAGTTGCCTTGTCAGGCATTGAGTGGATGTTTTGATGCTTCAAGAGCACATGTTCTCCGGTATAGACATCACGAGACACAATTGCCTGCTCCGAAGCCGTGGGCCAAAGATATGGTCTTTCACAGTAGGACAGAACGGGGGATGGAAGTCTACATTATTCGATTGGGCAGGCCCTTGCTTTGGAGGTCTTTGATAATGGGGAGATGATTGGTGGCGGGGCATTGTGGATGGGCATCCCGCTTAGGGCTTGGGATCCTCAATGTTTATGCACCAGCATGCCGCTACGAGAGGGCTGCCTTCCAAATCCTCTCAAGAAGCTAACCATAACCGTTCAGACTCCTCTAAGCAGATGAAAAAGAGCACAAACCAGACAGACAGCAGTGTACATGTTGACGTGACCTTAAGTAGAGAATTCCGAAGTTTGGCGCTGTCAAAGATTCAACTAAAAATGAAACATAAAGGGAGCAATGGCATTGCGACAGCCTGTGACAAGCCCCTCCAAAGAACTTTCAGTCATGAATGGAACTCTAGCTGCAATGTAGTGCCAAAGTACTTAAATACATACCATGTCCTAAATTCTTTTACATTGATCAACACATACCGTGCAGAGGATTCTCAAATGTGGGAGCTGTTGTGCGGTTGAAGAGGATATTCAAGAGCGAGAGTACTCTGCATGCAATAATGGATGCCAGAATGCTTGAAAGTATTGGAGACTGCTAGAAACTGCTTCCAATCCTATAGCCATTCTCACAGGCAGTGATTGTTGCCAGCTAGTGAAGACCATAGGATAGAGCCTTTGGCGTCTATGTTGATATAACATTAACCGTAACGTTGCTGGACAAACTACATATTTATGAGATGGGCACGCTGATCATTCATCAATAAACTGCCAGCTTTTCAGAGACGTCGATCTGCCGGGCATGCGGTCAAGTTACCCCTTGAAACTCATGTCAACCAAGCGAGACCCATCCTTCCCATACCTCACAATGAACCCCGCAACCAATGAAGAATCTATCACGTTCTTCATTCTTACGTTTTTAGCGCCAGATAAGCTTTGGACCTTCTTCGCTATGAGAGCGAGTTGTGTGGTTTCAATTTTCACTGTCGAGCTGACTATAGCAACTTCAGTGCCTGTCATCTCGTTGTAGATCTCTTCGAATTCTTTGATGACCTCTTTCAAGAGCCCTGTTCTCTTCTTGTCAACAGTAAGATTGAGAAGATTAAGAGTGTAGGTATGAAACTTGGCCTCGTCAGCTAATCCCTTCAGGACGATCTTCTTACTGTCGCCCTTAACGACAGGATTGTTTAAGAAATCACAAAGTTGTTTATCTAGAAGGAATTGCCCGAGCTTCTCTACGTCAGACTTTATGGCCTCCAGGACGTTTTGGGTGCGCCCAATGTCCGCAAGGGCAGCGGCGTAGCCTCCAGCGGCGCTATTACGCATGACGACCACAGCTCGACGGCCGGAGGAGGAAGGGGGACGACGAGTACGGGGAAGCTTGGAAGACACGTCATTACTGAGGGAACGAGAGCTGAGGGAGCAGGAAGTGACGAGGCGGAATGGCTGAGGGAGAGGAAGGGAGGAAGAAGTGTGGATGCGGATGAAGGAGAGCGAGTGCTGCAGGGCCTCCATAGCCGCCTCTCTTCCAGTTCAGATAAGGAATGGCGCCCTCCGTGTGGTCATTCCCGAAAGCTTGGAATTTCTTCGTTGGTATGCGTGGCAGCCTCTCGCGCGGCCACATGTTTTCCCTTTCGGATGTCGGATCGCTTTCCAACAATGCAGGTGGCTTGTCAATGCAAATGCATGTTAAAGAGTGATGCGTGTAACATGTTTCCAAGATTAACAAGTGTGTACAAGTGCTCACTCAAGTACTCATGAGCACTGCGAGCAATGCCTTAAGTTCTGCAAGATGCAAACGATTGTCAAGAGGAGTGGACGAAGCAAACCGCTTTCAAATGCAAAGTGTGTGTGTGTGTGTGTGTGTGTGAGGGAGAAAGAGAGAGAGAGAGAGAGTTCTTAAGATCCTACAAGACACAAATTGAAAGGTTTAGAATAATTTGCAAATTACAACTTTATATTGCATGGACTAGCTAATAATCAAGATCCTAGCCAGTCCTCTCTAGCTATATTAAACCTGCACCATCTTCGTACTGGACCCTATCTCCTAGCCGAGCCCCCTATCTACATTAGATCTCTCGTTGCCATGACCCTATCTCCATAAATGGGCAATGTTTTATGTCGTAACTTTTTAACATTTTATTGATATAACATATTAGCAAGCTCAATCGCCTTTTCAAACATTAATATTTAATCATCTTTATTACTTTGCACGTACTATCAATCCAATAGCAAATAAGCAAATTGAACTTTAGAACTAAAAAGATGCATTCGACACTCTATGTAAGTATGCCATTGCACGAAACACGTTCAACACTAGATATGCTCTCCCATGTGCTACACCACCAACACTGGTGGTGATCTTTCTCAAAATAGGGGAAAGGCACATTCCCCGATGATTATCAATTTATGGAGAGAGTTGTGTCGCCTTTTTGCCATACGTTATGCATGGATTCCCCCTGTCCCCCCCCCTTCTTTCCCCTCTCTCCCCTATCCTTGTGCAACATTCTAATGAGCACTTTCTTCTCATGTGCATTAATGTTGCTTTAGCATTCCACGTCAAACCTACAAACCAATTTTCTTTTTTTATATTTTTGTTGGAGTTTATGAATTCGAATTAGACATCATACTTTGGACAAATATATTCTTCACAAGGTACACATAATGCAACCTTTTACCTATGTTACAATTTGAAATGCATGTTCATAAAAGACAATATTTGAACATTGTAGGATAGATGGTAAACAAGATGTTATTATGCACATTGAAATTTCTAATTAAAGGAATAGGGGTCAGCATAGTCTTTGCAATGTTGTCACTTAGTGGCAATGTTAATCTTGATAGTCTGTGCACATCATGACTAACCCATGCGATTAACTTCTAACCTCACTATGATTTTTACACATCTACAACTATATTTTTGACAAGGAACATAATCCGTTGTAACCTCAATATGACTTCTGCACGAGTTTTTCATGTTGTGGAACGTTCACCTAGCTATGATGGGAATATATGAGAGCAATTGAATAGGTAGACGCTCGCATCAATTTGCAAATAGCTCCATCGATGTGCAAATCAAGGACATGATTAGTGGTCGAACATCTGTGTTCGCAAACTCTGAAAGGCATGCAAGAGTCTCTCCCATGCTTGGAAGTGCCTGAATCTTGGTCCTCTTCACGTCAATGCCTCAAGAAGTCTTTATTCATTTCATCGCTTGCAGGTCAATATATATGCACCTCGTTGATAGCCTACAACTTGGGTTTTGAGGATGTGCACCTGCATATTTTGATTCTTCTGTGAGGCCTTTGTATTTTGAAGGAGTGTTGTAAGAAGCATCGATTTCAGCCTCGCTAGTGTGAGAATCCGAAAATAAAAGCAGAGACTCTGGTTGTTGTGCTAAATCAAAAGGCTCCGCTCGAACAGTCATTACCTCTCGCCGGCCTCGTCGCATATTGAAGGAGCAATAATTGGATTCGCCAAATATTTTGCACATGGGTATCGACCTGGTTGTAGACAAATGGTCTCGATATAAGTTTTCTCCCTTAGATCTCATCGTCGGCTTCTTCCTCCCCCCTCTCTGTTTGACCTCTAGGCTGTGACAGGTTCTCTTTCGTTGCTCAACCAGTTCTCTTCCTCCTCTTTGATTGGCCTCCCCCAGTTTCTTCTTCCTCCCCCCCGACCTTCCGTTTCTCAACCAGTTGGTTTGCTTCTTTTCCCACCAACTTTGTGCATTTTGTGCCACCAATGTACAATCCTCCTCTTCAGCTTTGTCCTGACTCTCCGGGTGCCGTTCTTCATTCTCTTGCTGTGATTCGGTTCTGAATTATAGAACATTGAAAATTCCAATGCTTATGTTCACTGCCATTGAGGTTTTGTTGCGTGCCATTTGCAAATGTTGTGTTCTCTTTCGTTCCATCATTTTTTGGGATGCTTTTGAAGGCAGATGACCACCTTGCAATTGTATACATTGTCGAAGGCGTAATCGATGGAAGAAGTAGAGGAAGACGGGTCCCAAGATGAGACCAGCAGCTTGAGGAAGGCAAGGAGGCCAGCGGAGAGGACATCAAGCTAGAAGCAAGCGAGCAAGGCACGTAGGAGGGAGGGGGAAAAGGGAGATTCCTGGGAGCATAGGGAGGAGGAGAGAAGAGAAACGAGGTGTTGGGAGTGGTCAGAAGGTGTTGGGAGTGGCCAATTGTCATTAAGCCAAAAACTAGCAGGAATGAGAGCTCTTAGCAAAGGTTGGGCACTCAGAAACTACTGCCAGGTGCAAGCACAACACCAAGGACAGCTTGAAAAAAATAACTTGGAACTCCTCGAAGACCTCCAAACTGAAGCACATAGCAAAGGGGTGAAGGGTGCCTTTTTACAATAGGCCCCCCTGAGAGAGGGACCCTTTCAGAGCCATGGGAGGCACGGCCATCCTCCTGACCACCTAGACGGAGGCGAAGAATAGCACGTACTAGTGAAGCTTAGCGGGGGAAGAAGGGGCAAAGAGGGAGGGAAGGGTGCACTTAAGGTCTGGAATTCGTAAATCAATAGGCTCACTTAAGGCAGCATATTAGAAAGTCTAATATCCTTATCTCAATATCCTTATCTCTTAGGATCTAGCCAAATTAAGTATGCATACATTTTAGGCATCAACATCACAAATATGTGGATCGTTGTATGAGCATACAGAATTTGCATCAACTCGTTTTGTTTTTATATCGTTGATCGTAAAGACTTTATATTTGAAAACTTCATGTATTAATATAGTGCAAGGTTAGCTTTTCACGTATTAAAATAATGCAAGGTGGAGATTTATAGCTTTTGCCTTGCTTATTAAGTAAACACTTTGTTGCCAATTTTATGTTCACAAAGTACTTGCGCAAGGTTAATGAGTACCTTCTCCAGGTACTTTCCAAGTGTTAGATTTACGCAACAAAGATGGGTTGCTTACTTTGTTTGAATGCCTTATTTGCATCTGTTGTTGTCTTTGTGACATGCTTCTTTGATTTTGTCCGCAACTAGCTCGTGTTTGTATACGCTTATGCTTCATGTTGTGGGATGTTCACCTAGCTATGTTGATGTGATAGCATTGAAATGAAAACCCATAGCTGGGTAGATTTTAAGAGTGGGAATGTGTGAGAGCAATTGAATAGGATTTGCAGATAGCTCCATCAATGTTGTGTAGATCTCGGACATGATCAGTGGTCGAACATCTGTGTTTGCAAACTCTGAAAGGGATGCAAGAGTCTGTCCCATTCTTGGAAGTGCGAGAATCTTGGTCCTCTTCGCGTCAACACCTCAAGAAGTATTTATTTGTTTCATCGCTTGCAGGTCAATATGTATGCACCTCGTTGATAGCCTGCAACCTGGGTTTCGAGGATGTGCACCTACATATTTTGATTCTTCTGTAAGTCCTTTGTATTTCCAAGGAGTGCTTGATTTCAGCCCCACTAGTGTGAGGATCCGAGAATAAAAGCAGAGACTCTGGTTGTTGTTCCAAATCAAAAGGCTCCACTCAAACAGTCGGTATCTCTCACTGGCCTCGTCACATATTGAAGGAGCGATAATTGGATTCACCAAACATTTTCCGCGTGGGCATTGGCCTGGTTGCAGATGAATGGTCTTGATATAAAATTTCTCCCTGAGATCTCATCGTCAGCTTCTTTCTCCCCTCTTTGTTTGACCTCCAAGCTCTAACAGGTTCTCTTTCATTGCTCAACCAGTTCTCTTCTCCTCGATTGGCCTCCCCCAGTTTCTTCTTCCTTCCCCTCTGAGCTTCCATTTCTCAACTAGTTGGTTTGCTTCTTTTCCCACCATCTTTGTGCGTTTTGTGCCTCCAACGTACAATCCTCCTCTTCAACTCCATCCCGCCATCTCTTCGGGTGCCTTTCTTCATTCTCTTACTGTGATTCAGTTCTGAATTCTAGAACATTGAAAATTCCAATGCTTATGTTTGCTGCCAGTGAGGCTTTGTTATGTGCCATTTGCAAATGTTGTGTTCTCTTTCGTTCCATCATTTTTTGGGATGCTTCTGAAGGCAGATGACCACCTTGCAATTGTATACATTGCAGGAGGCGTAATCGATGAAGAAGTAGAGGAAGATGGGTCCCAAGACAAGGCCAGCAGCTTTGAGGGAGGCGAGGAGGCCAGTGGAGAGGACATTGAGCCAAAAGCAAATGAGCAAGGCACGGAGGAGGGAGGGGAAAAGGGGGATTTTTGGGAGCGGAGGGAGGAGGAGAGAAGAGAAATGAGGTGTTGGGAGTGGTCAGAAGGTGTTGGGAGTGGCCAATTATCATTAAGCCAAAAACCAGTAGGAAAAGAGATCTCTTAGCAAAGGTTGGGCCCTCAAAAACCGCTACCAAAATCCCCAAAAAGAACCCACAACTAGCGAGGAAAGAGAGCTAGCTATGGGGCTACTCCCAGCTGCAAGCACAACACCAAGGACAGTTGGAAAAAACACCTTGGAAAGAGCCGCTCCACAATCCTGAGAGGCGGCCGTATCCCTCCTGACCACCTAAAAGGAGGCAAAGAACATCAGGTACCAGCGAAGCTCAGCAAGGGGAGAAGGGGTAAAGAGGGAGGGAAGGGTTCACCAAAGGTGTGGAATTCATAAATCAATAGGCTCACTTAAGGCAACATATTAGAAACGTCTAAGATCCTTATCTCTTAGAACCTAACCAAATTAAGTATGCGTACATTTTAGGCATCAACAGCACAAATATGTGGATCACCGTATGAGCGTACAAAATTTGCATCAATCCGTTTTGTTTTTATATCGTTGATCGTAAAGACTTGATATTTGAAAACTTCATGTATTAATATAGTGCAAGGTTAGCTTTTCACTTTTTTATTGTCTAATATTAATGTAGAGCAAGGTTAGCTTTTCACGTATTAATATAGTGCAAGGTGGAGACATAGATTTTGCCTCGCTTATAAAGTAAACACTTCGTTGCCAATCTTATGTTCACAAAGTACTTGCACAAGGTTGACGAGTACCTTCTCCAGGTACTTTCCAAGGGTTAGATTTACGCAACAAAGATGGGTTGCTTGCTTTGTTTGAATGCCTTATTTGCATCTGTTATTGTCTTTGTGCCATGCTTCTTTGATTCTATTGGCAACCAGCTCGTGTTTGTGCACGCTCATGCTTCATGTTGTGGGACATTCACCTAGCTATGGTGAACGTCCCACAACACTTATAGATCTTGTGTCTCTTATAAAGTAAACACTTCATTGCCAATCTTATGTTCACAAAGTACTTGCGCGAGGTTGACGAGTACCTTCTCCAGGTACTGTCCAAGTTTTAGTTTTATGCAACAAATATGGGTTGCTTGCTTTGTTTGATTGCCTTATTTGCATCTGTTGTTGTCTTTGTGCCGTGCTTCTTTGATTCTATCGTGGCAACTAGCTCGTGTTTGTGTATGCTCATGTTCATGTTGTGGGACGTTCACCTAGCTATGTTGACAATATTGAAATGAAAACGAACACCTGGGTAGATGTTAAGAGTGGGAATGTATGAGAGCAATTGAATAGGTAGATGCTCGCATCGATTTGCAAATAGATCCATCGATGTGCAGATCTCAAACATGATCAGTGGTCGAACATCTATGTTCGCAAACTCTGAAAGGGATGCAAGAGTCTCTCCCATTCTTGGAAGTGCGAGAATCTTGTTCCTCTTCACGTCAACACCTCAAGAAGTTTTTATTCATTTCATTGCTTGCAGGTCAATATATATGCACCTAGTTGATAGCCTGCAACTTGGGTTTTGAGGATGTGCACCTGCATATTTTGATTCTTCTGTGAGTCCTTTGTATTTCCAAGGAGCGCCTGCGAGAAGCGTCGATTTCAGCCTTGCTAGTGTGAGGATCCAAGAATAAAAGTAGAGACTCCAGTTGTTCTTCCAAATCAAAAGGCTCCACTCGAACAGTCGTTATCTCTCACTGGCCTCGTCACATATTGAAGGAGCGATAATTGGATTCGCCAAATATTTTGCACGTGGGCATTGGCCTAGTTGTAGACGAATGGTCTCAATATAAGTTTTCTCCCTCATATCTCATCGTCGACTTCTTCCTCCCCTCTTTGTTTGACCTCCAAGGCTCTGACAAGTTCTCTTTTGATGCTCAACCAATTCTCTTCCTCCTCCTCGATTGGCCTCCCCCAGTTTCTTCTTCCTCCCCCTTCGACCTTCCATTTCTGAACTAGTTGGGTTGCTTCTTTTCCCACTAGCTTTGTGCATTTTGTGCCTCCAATGCACAATCCTCCTCTTAAGCTTCGTCCCGACTCTCCGGGTGCCTTTCTTCATTCTCTTGCTGCTGTGATTTGGTTCTGAATTCTAGAACATTGAAAATTCCAATGCTTATGTTCACTGCCATTGAGACTTTTTCCTTTTTGTTTGCAAATGTTGTGCTCTTTCGTTCCATCATTTTTTGGGATGCTTCTGAAGGCAGATGACCACCTTGCAATTGTATACACTGCTAGAGGCGTAATCGATGAAGAAGTAGAGGAAGACAGGTCCCAAGACGAGGCCAGCAGCTTTGAGGAAGGCGAGGAGGCCAATGGAGAGGACATCGAGCTAGAAGCAAGCGAGCGAGGCATGGAGGAGGGAGGGGGAAAAGGGGGACTTCTAGGAGTAGAGGGAGGAGGAGTGAAGAGAGACGAGGTGTTGGGAGTGGTGAAAGGTGTTGGGAGTGGCCAATTATCATTAAGCCAAAAACCAACAGGAAAAGAGAGCTCTTAGCAACGGTTGGGCCCTCAAAAATTACTGCCAGGTGCAAGCACAACACCAAAGACAGCTTGGAAAAAACAACTTGAACTCCTCGAAGACCTCCAAACTAAAGCACACAACAAAGGAGTGAAAGGTGCCTTTTTACAATAGGCCCCCCTGAGGCAGCTGTATCCCTCTTGACCACCTAGAAGGAGGCCGAGAACAGTAGGTACCAGCAAAGTTGAGCAAGGGGAGAAGGGGCAAAGAGGGAGGGAAGGGTGCACCATAGGTGTGGAATTCATAAATCAATAGGCTCACTTAAGGTAGCATATTAGAAAGTCTAATATCCTTATCTCTTAGAACCTAGCCAAATTAAGTATGCATACATTTTAGGCATCAATAGCACAAATATGTGTAACACCGTATGAGCGTACAGAATTTGCATCAACCCGTTTTCTTTTCATCAATCGGTGGAAGACTTAGTCTAATGTTTTCTAATATTTCCCTTAGTTTAACGTAGAAGTAATTCCCCTTATTTTCTTATGTTTTCCTTATTTTAACGTTGAGGAGCGATTGTTGGTAGCACCTAGACTTGAATTCACCCAAATTAGGGAGCGTGGATTTAATGGACAGCTAGGGATTATTCAGAGTATTGTGAATTTGGTGGATGACACAAATATAGTACAATGTGTTCTACCATGTTTCGTAAATGATGAGGCTTCCATAGTGATTGGTATTAAAAAGAAAATGGAGTACAAGTACACTTATGCAATAGGTAGAGTTGGGCCCAAATTTCTAATGGAAGCTCTACATGAAATTATCGACAAACCTTTGTACATTACTAATGGCGTCACTACTAACCATGAGTGGTACCAATACATACTCACTTTGAATCACTCACATCTCCACACACAAATATTGAAAAGTAACGACAACCATAGTGTCAATGAAGATGATAATATTGAAATAGAGAGTTTGATCCATAATATCATAAGCACAAAACAAATTGTGGACTTTGAAACACAAGTAACATATGTTGCTCCAAGACAAAATCAAAAGCCACTTGAACTCTTTCAAGACAAGCGTTGTGAGGAATTGAATTTCCCTACACTTTGCTTTAGTTCTCCCAAACGTGTCAACGATGACAAATTAACATACTTAGACATTGTCAAATGGGAATTAATACACAAGTCATTTAGGTTCTCGCAAAACATAACAAATTTATCATTTAAGTCCATAAAGGTTATTATATAGCAAGTGATGTAATCTATATGGGTACACTTAAGAAAAGGAATGTTGCAAGATAAAGTTCTATATGCTAGAGATGTTAAGAACAACACAAACATAGAAAACATTTTGAAATTAGTTATAGGGTATAGAGAGTTTGAAAGCCTTTGTACGTCACTAGATTAGAAAGAGAAGTTACGTAAGGAGGCTTTTACCATGGTGAGGCAACTTGGTCCACCCACATTCTTTGTTACATTGTCATGTGTTGAATGCCTTTGGGATCCATTGATGGCAACCTTACAATCAACATACAATCCACAGAAGGACAATGCCTCACAATTACAAAACCACTCTGACATTAACCACCCAATTAGACAAAACCCTATGTTGTCTGCTAGGTACCATGCTCACAAGCTATAGCACATGCTATCTCTGATCTTAAAATATTTACATTAATCAGGAATGTTATGGATTACTTCTTTGCTACTGAATTTCAGAGTCGAGGAAGACAACACAAGCATAGAATCTTTCCAAGATTACTACTACATGGAAGTTGGCAAATAGCATACTATGCGAGACAATCTACTATAGACAAAAACAAAAACAAAAACAACTACCAACACAACAAACATATGGAAAACAAAACAAATTGTGGACTTTGAAACACAAGTAACATATGTTGCTCCAAGACAAAATCAAAAGCCACTTGAACTCTTTCAAGACAAGCGTTGTGAGGAATTGAATTTCCCTACACTTTGCTTTAGTTCTCCCAAACGTGTCAACGATGACAAATTAACATACTTAGACATTGTCAAATGGGAATTAATACACAAGTCATTTAGGTTCTCGCAAAACATAACAAATTTATCATTTAAGTCCATAAAGGTTATTATATAGCAAGTGATGTAATCTATATGGGTACCCTTAAGAAAAGGAATGTTGCAAGATAAAGTTCTATATGCTAGAGATGTTAAGAACAACACAAACATAGAAAACATTTTGAAATTAGTTATAGGGTATAGAGAGTTTGAAAGCCTTTGTACGTCACTAGATTAGAAAGAGAAGTTACGTAAGGAGGCTTTTACCATGGTGAGGCAACTTGGTCCACCCACATTCTTTGTTACATTGTCATGTGTTGAATGCCTTTGGGATCCATTGATGGCAACCTTACAATCAACATACAATCCACAGAAGGACAATGCCTCACAATTACAAAACCACTCTGACATTAACCACCCAATTAGACAAAACCCTATGTTGTCTGCTAGGTACCATGCTCACAAGCTATAGCACATGCTATCTCTGATCTTAAAATATTTACATTAATCAGGACTGTTATGGATTACTTCTTTGCTACTGAATTTCAGAGTCGAGGAAGACAACACAAGCATAGAATCTTTCCAAGATTACTACTACATGGAAGTTGGCAAATAGCATACTATGCGAGACAATCTACTATAGACAAAAACAAAAACAAAAACAACTACCAACACAACAAACATATGGAATACAAAGTCTTTGTAGATATTACGGCCCAAAATGAGCATAGTAGCTTTGCCTTATATGATGAAAAACATGTTGGTAGTGACAGCTCTTATGACATTCAATTCGAGATGCCTTCATTACAAACTCAACCAAGGTATGACTAATTCATTGTTCATGTAAAACAACAAACACTATCACAAAATGAAGAATACTTCCAAAAATTGTGATCTTTAAACCATGAGCAAAGGGAGCTATTTGATGACGTGATGATATGGAAAATATTAAGCCCAACAAAGAAGCTACACTTGTTCCTCATGGGGGGTGCAAGAACAAGCAAACCATACTTAATTCTTCTACTAGTTCAAGGCCTGCTATGCTTTTACAACCAGAACGTGCAACACATAGACTTCAACTTGCCTAAAGCTCTAATGCTTGCATATACTAGAAGAGCCTCATATAACATCAATGGAAACACAATCCATCAAGTGCTACACTTGCCAACACATTCTAAAAATCTAGCATCCCTTCTTAAAGATAAAGTACACACACTTTCATCTCTATATGAAGAGGTCCAACTAATTGTTTTTTACAAGATCTTATTGGTTGGCAAAATAAAACTAGACTTTGTACATCTCAGAATGCACTCCTTCAAAAGAAACCACAACGAGTACTTTGGCAACATTGACGTCATAACCTGTGGAGGCTTTTTTTTTTTGGAGCAAAAAAAAGTATACTATATTAACTTGAGTAAACTTTGTACATCATCAGAGTTCTTCCAAAAGAAGTGAACTGCATACTTACTCTCTTACAAAAAGAGTGGAAGCAGCAAAAATTAGTAAATTCCTCATTAAATATTGAGAGATGCATCAAGAACATGGAAGGAGAAACTGGTGGACGACTCATTGTGGTGGTCAATAGTAGGAACAGTAACAACAGGAACAATAGTGAGAGCACCTTGGGCAAGTTTAACAGACATTCCTCAGTAGCCTGCCTCTGAGAGGAGAGAGTAGCATCAACCAAAATTTGAGCAGAAGGAATCTAAGTGGAGGGACCAACAGCAATAGGGTTGAGATCAGGTTGTAGTTCTTCTCTGCGATAAGTGAGGAAGCTTTGTGTGTTCATTAGAAATTTGGACAAACAAAAACACACACAAAAACAAATATGGAAGGAGCTACATTTACTAGTTAGATCATTCACTTCTGTACATCATACGTCCAAACATTTACTCCTACTAAAACTACACTTCCACACCTAGGCAAGCCCTCTGAATGTCATTCAACTTGCTGTAGGAACCTCAAGGGTGGGACCTCTTTTGTAGGAGACCTCTTGGGTAAGAGTCTCTACACTTTTTGGAGGGACGTCTTTGGTCCCTATACTTTTGGGGGGACCTCTTGGGTCTCTACACTTTTTGTAGGCTTTTAGTATTTCTCTCTCTAGTTTTTGTCTTTCTCTCTCTAGATCTTATTTTTTCAAGTATGATTGGATCTTTTCTAGAGAGCATTTTGTTCATCATACCATCTTTCAAGCTCAAGATACTACAAACGAAGCTTTGCCACTACTCTGCACACACAATGATCTCATCTTCATTGATCTAGACTGCCCTTCTAGCCCTTGTTGCCACAAGTTTAGCAATTTGCTATGAGTCTAGAAGTGGTGCCACAATAGGAAAACTACACTTGATGAATAAATACACTATATTTGAGGTTTACACACAATACAAGGAAGAGATTTTAGAGGGCGCTGAAAGGTTAGCTAGCTATAGCCATTTCTATAGATCGTAAAAGAACTTCTTTAATAATGTGAAGATCCCTAAAAAAGTAAGAATGGGAGTATGTATTACATGTGAAAACCTCAAGAGGCAATGACAAAGGGCAACAACCTTAAGCAAATGATGTACCAATATTTTTACATGTACAATTTGATTCTCTAAAAGGTTTTGAGTATGTTTAATAATTTTTGTGCACTTTTACATGCAACTCAAATCAATAAAACTCTAAAGCACCATAGAGAACAACAAACTCAAGGATGATCAATTTTTGGCAAAGCATAGAAGAAAGTTCTTGAAGGATCTTGATAAATATCTTGGGATTTTTATGGATGGTATGAATCAAAAGAAGACCTACTTGCCACACTTCATGAGAGCTCCAAAAAAAGTAAAGGAAGAGACATTTTGTGCAAATACATCTTTGAATGTCTTTTGTCTGAACAAAAGCTCCAAGGTAAGGTATTATTCAATTATCCAAATTTGCACAATGATCCAAATCTATCTATCACAATAACTCATTACATTATTATGTCGTGGGGAAGCTCACCTCCAAAGAACCCTATAGATCCAACTTAACAATAAAGTGAGAGAAAATAAAAACCAAACATTTCTCATGTACATGTATATGCTTATGGATGAGGGACTTGTTCATAAGATCAAAGTTGAATTCCTCTTTGTTGGTCATACTCACAATTAAATAGAACAATTTTTTAGTACATTCTCCAAGAATCTTGGAAGGAATGACCATTCACTTTGGTATAGATGATGGATCTTGTGAAAGAACCTTATACTCCATGGCATGAGGTTTATCACTTGAAAGAAACTTATAATTTCATGACATTTATTCAATTTGGAGTGGGTGAGGAGTGTTGTACCAACATATTGAATGACTTGAGCTTTTAGCATCAATTTCCCATAAAGAAACAAGCAGATAAAAGAACATATCGATATGATAAGCAATATACATGTTCTACCCATGGATGGCTTACAAGATTTGTCCTTCATTCCAGTGCATGAAATGTATCGTTCAGTGCAAGAACCTTTAGTGATTGATAGTGAGGTGAAGTAGGCACAAGCTCAAGGAAGGAATGTTGACTATGAAAGGTGCATGTCTGAGAAGGGTTTGATTGACATGGCAAAAACATACTCTAGAATTGGAGACAATGAAGGATGGTGGAATACTTTCTGCGAAGACCAAATCCCTCACAGTTCAACAGTAACACAACTACTTTGTGTAGTCCTATTGTATGGACAACAATTCTCCTCCTTAAGGACAAGCTAGACAACCTTAGAGTATTTTACGTACCTGAACGAGAGATGTACCTCAGTGCATGACAATCTTGCTAAAGAAGAGAAGATCTCTTTGAAATATGGGCACGTTCTATACAATATTTGAAGGTTGTGTTTTTCCAGTTTGTCAATCCTTTGATGAAGTTAAAAGGACTATGTATTGTGTTTTTTAAAATAATCTTAAATTAAGGCCATGTTTTGCATGTTTTTTTCCCTATAATGATACTATACAATAATATTTTTAAAACAAGTGTCAAATTCTTGCTTTTAAAAGGAATATTCCATTTAATTCTCATTTGTGCGCAACGTTACCCACTTTCTACACAATAGTGTTAAATGAGTACAGCTCATGGCTTGCCACTTGATCCAATCTTCTTCTTATGGAAAAAATGGGAATGGATTTGAAATTGTTTGAATATTCTACTTTCGATAATCTATACAAGCTCCAATTTGTCATTTTCCTTGCGAATGACAATAAGAAAGCCACTTGATTCAATCATGAGATGTTGATTGGGCTTTTCTTTTATTGATTTTACATTTACATCTTTACTTTTATATAAGTGTATTATTTGGCACCAATGGAATACAATGTTGATAAATCTCAAGAGGAAAACCCTAACTTGATTTAGCCCTTTGCAAATACATATTTTTTGAACAATTCGTGGACTTGATTTATATTTTTGTGGTTCAGTATTTGGTTACCTCGGTTGTATGAGTTTTTTCTATTCTTGGATTGACTTAGAGATTGTGTTATATAAGGTGTCCCTAGTTGATACATTCAAGTACATGGGTCTTCTTGCACAATATGTTCTCATTCTTGATATTGAATGCACTAAAATTGGGTAGCAGCTATCAAAAGAGCCTTTCCATGCACATGTTTATGTTCAAATGATGTGAGGAAGGCTTCAATGCACAATAGGGTGGCATTGGGATGAGGTGACACTATGTAGAAGACAAAATTTTGAGTTTAATTTTTGATTACATATTCTATTCACTTCGAGTGGAAATGGCATGGGGAACCATTTTGAGCGAGTAAAAGTAAATTGGTGTATCCGGGAGCCTTTCGATGCCATTTTGCTTATGTCATGGTTTGAGGGAGTGACATACTGATTTTTAAAGAATTTTGTGTGTAGGAAGGACAAGATGTTTGGTATAGAGGTTTTTTTTTTGGGGGATCAAGAGGCGACATAGTGGAGATTCAAGAGAGAAGAGTGTTGTGTTATGTTATTATGAGAGTAGGCTTTTTTGAGGCAGAGACACATGCCAGACATCTAATGGAGAACTTAGGAGGAGTGGGTGTTTTTAACATGGAGGAGAGGCAAAAATTTGAGGTGAGTAACTTACATGACCAACCTACATGAATTCTAAGTTGAGAATTAGCCATGTGTCATGATTCTAGTGGCTATTGAAGAGGTTCAAATTCTCCAAGTGGCATGATTCTAATGGTTATTGGAAAATAGTTGATCTTGCATTTTTGTTCAAAGTTCTCTCGTCATTGTGATTCATCTCTAGTGGTGAACATCTATTGAGCATGGGCTTCTCCAAGATCGTTGTTCCCCCGCTCTCTGCTAGTCATCTAGATGACTCTAGGGCCAACCTCGGAAGTCTCCAATGAGGTAAGTCCCAGACTATGTGGATGAATGTCACTGTCTGAAAGATGGCATCAACCTGGGAGGTGTCATGGCGAACTCTACCTGCACTATCTCATGTGGGACTGAGGGCTTACACTGAATCATCCTGGATCCCATCAATCACTTGTAGCCGCTCAAAACTCCTCCAGTCTGTCCTCGAGAGATCGCATCCCCAAAAGGGTGTTGCATACATGGCAATCGATTGCACCAGTGTGTCAAAAAGCCAGCCCTTCGTCGGTGGATCCTGAAAGTGTGCCTCGAAGTCTAATCTAGCCAAAGCACTACACCCTCATGTGAGCCATGCCTAGGCTACGTGGGTCATCGTGAAAATGGGTCCTATGAAGACTACTCCCAAATATGTGTATGATTGCACTATCTCCACTGCCTCGCCATTATAAGTGAAACTAAGTCGGTGAAACACTGCTTGTGAGGTGTTGAAGACGATAACCTTGGTTTTCCCAAGGTTGGCTGTCAGGTCTCTCTCTCTGTAAAACACCTCTAAGGCCTCCAGATCTCTCTGTAGCCCCTCCACTGAAGATGATGTAAGGACTATATCATCAGCGTATAACAATATCTATATGAGGAGGTCACCTAGTAATGAACCCTTGCCCCCTAGGCGATCTATGAAAGATGTGATGTCATCGATGTAGAGTCCAAAGAGAGTCGATGAGAGAGGGCAGCCCTACTTCACCCCGATTGCTCTCGACCCAATCCAATAGACCACCTGGAGCATGGACTCTACCTCTGACCGACTCATATAGGCTCATCACACCCCACATCATTGTCTCTCGAATCTATATCTGCTATAGCTTCCTGATCATACGGGATCGTGGGACAGTGTCGAAGGCCCTTCAAAACGTCTACGAAACATGTGTAGACTTTTTGATGTTTAGACCTCGCCTCCTCACTCAATAACAGCCCTCAGAGTGAAAATGTGGTCTAGAGTAGAGTGTTGCCTCCTGAATCCTAATCCTACCTACCCTAGTACTCGCTGCCCCTGTGCCTCTATGACTGTTGATCTTCCTCTCTAGTACCGATCCATAGATCTTGGCCAATGTGTGGCCAATCATGAGGGTGCGATAGTTCCTAGTGTCCATGGGGTCTCCTGCTTTGTGTATCGGTACAATAGTGGTGGTGCTCCATGCTGGTGGGAAGCCATGGCAAACTGCATGGTTGAACATTTGTGCAAGAATCAGGGCTAGAACCTCTTGCCCATGTGCAAAATGCTCTGTTCGTAGGCCCTCATGATCCTGTGATTTCCGGTTGTGGAGCTGGCAAAGTGCAGCCCGTACATTCTACTTAGTAAACAAATGGCAAGTAGTGGACCTGGGCATAGAGGACATGTCTGGCGGTGTCTGCCTCGGGACATTGTATAAGGAGCATGCATAAGTGTGCCATACCCGCGGGTCAATAATGGGAATGGGTTGCTTCCCCTCCAAAAGATGTTTCCATCCAGTAGGCGCGAGTCTCCTTCTCGAAATGATATGATGATCTCATCCATCCTGTGTGTGAGGAAGTCTCATCTCTTGTGGCATGTTAGCCATTGAAAGATTCGTTGTGCCTCTCATATGCCATCAAATTGACCCAAGGCTTGTTCCCCTATGAGGTGGACTCGCATCTCTCTGCACTCATTATCAAACCAAGGGTTTTGAGGCATCTTTGTGAGGGAGAACAGAGGAAGCTAGGAGGGAGAGGAAGCTCAAGAGACACGTTTTTGGTGGGTGCTTCAATCACCCTAATCTTCAGTCTATCCATATCTATATTGTTTGAGTATACATAACCGAGGTTAAGCAGGGGTTAGGCACATAGGCCTTTAACCCCACAACCTCCCACTTAAAGGCCAATATGCCTTTAAGGGAGAGCAACCAATGGACATACTATCCCCATCAATACACGACAATACTCAAACCGCGAACTAGGTAGTTTTTTCGTCAGCATATGTGGGGGGATTCACATCCTCGAAAGTGATCCTCCTCATTTCCACATCCCTCATGGGTTTCTTATGCATCTTCTTCTCATTAAAGACCACCTCATGGCTTCATATGATCTTCTTTCCCTCTGGATCCCAGAGACGATAGCCCATCTCTCCACGTTCACCATAACCCAGAAAGATGCATTTCCTAGACTTAGGATCTAGCTTCTTCCAAAGCTCTTTTGGCACATGTGCATATGCCTCACACCCAAATATACGTAAATGAGAGTAAGAGGGCTTCTTGCCATTCCATGACTCTTTAGGAATACCACCATCCAAACTCTTACTAGGTGATCTATTGATCACATGCACTGCAGTTTTCATTGCCTCAACCCAAAAACCATCAGGAAGACTTGCATTAGAAAGCATACATTGCAACCTTTTCTGAATGGTACGGTTTATCTATTTTGCAACTAGATTTTGCTCTGGAGTACAAGGGGATGTGAGCTCCCTCTTGATCCCATGTGTATCTCGGAAATGCTGAAAGTCATGAGAGAGATACTCTCCACCATTGTCAGTTCATAGGCATTTAAGCGT
The DNA here is from genome assembly GCF_047967505.1 of Dipteris shenzhenensis. Classification (NCBI taxonomy): domain Eukaryota; kingdom Viridiplantae; phylum Streptophyta; class Polypodiopsida; order Gleicheniales; family Dipteridaceae; genus Dipteris; species Dipteris shenzhenensis. The sequence goes on along the minus strand of NC_141627.1, from coordinate 378,767 downwards.
TCTACCTGACTGATTTCTAGCCAAAGCCAGCCATTTCTGAAATACTTGGAACACATCTCTCTTTTGTGAGTAATAGCATAAGCCCACACTTTGCTAGTTGCATTATCAATGAATGTCACATAGTATTTAGCCCCACCTAATGACCGTGTAGGCATGGGACTGTTAGATATCAATGCTCCACTCTCGTGTAACTACGTGGGAACCAGCTAACTCTACTTGTAAGCCCCCCATATGAGGAGAAGGCATTTGAGTAGCTCGGTTATCCGGTAGGTCCTAGTTTGGACACCAGATGGGGGCCATGTGTGGCCTGATGGCTGAACGGCTTCAGATAGAGTTGGCACACCGCCAACTAGGCTACATGCAAGTGCGGGAAGGCATCCCTTGACTGACCGCACTGAGGGTAGACGGAGCATTTCTCGGGGCAGCCCACTCTCGGGTTGCGGGGCCCGTTTGGAGCCTCAGATGATCCCAGATGGCTGTGGGCCGAACGGACACCATAGGTGAGTTGCTCTATTTTGCGCACCGGTTCTATCGTATGGTCGGGGACCTATTTCGGGACCGACCCCCAGTCGACCGTTTTGGGCGGACTAGGTCGGCCACCCAATTGAGCCTAACTGACTACGACTGGTGGCTATATAAGAGCAAGTCTGTGAAGCCCATTTCATCACTGGCTACAGCAACCTTGATTCCTTAGCATTCAGCCTCCGTCTTCTACTGTTTCTAGCATGCCATCGAGGCTTCTTTCACAAGATCGCACGGCTGGGAGGCAGCGCCATCTGTTGTATCAATTCTATAGTAATCAAATTTTTGATTCTCCATACTATCTTGTTTTCTCTCTTGCATACAAGATCCTGTTATCTGTTGAGCACAGACATTGTATTATTTTCTTACAGGGACCACATACATTTGAATGCACCAAATCAAGCTTTTCAAGCTCTTTCTTTTCCCTTCTTTTATGGGCTGATTTAGTCTGCTTCCCATAGAGACAATGCTCACAAAATTCAAAATAAAAAAAACTCAAATGCAGTACATAATCCAAATGATAGACTAGACATGAAGAGAATGTCATTGTCACTAATATCAGTGAAGACTGCATTAATCTCCTTGATCGTGATTTTTTCTTTGTCTTCCCTTGGACTCTCTTCCTTCTTATTTGCACCCCAATTTGCATTTTTTTCTTATCCTTTTGCTCTCTTTTCAGCTTGTAGCAATCCTTTTTCATGTGACCCTTCTTGCCACAATGGTAACACTCAATGTTCCGTGCCCTGGATTTGCTACGAGACTTCCCTCTTTCTTGGGACTTCCCCCTGAATTGTGATCTGCCCCCTTTGCACATTTAAGGCTGTGTCCTACTTGTTGCCATCCATAGACTTTCGTCTAATCTCCTTGGCCAACAAGCTACCCAAAACATCATCAAACTTCAGTACTCCACCAGGTGCAGAGTTACTGACAGTTGTACGGAAGGTATCCCATGAGGATGGCAATGAACATAAGAGGAATATCGCCTTAGTCTCCATATCAAATTTCATCTTTTGAGCTTGAAGCTTACAGAAAATAATATTGAATTGATTCAAGCGAGAAGCAATGGAGACCCCTTCTTTCATCTGCAGCTCAAACAACCTCTTCATGAGGTAAACTTTATTAGAGGCAGTTTCCTTCTCATACGTGGCACATAATTTCTTCCACAAATCTTTCATAGTCTGCTAATTTACTACTGTGAAATAAACTAATTTTGTAAGATGAAGTCTAACAGTAGACTTTGCTAATGCATCCAACTCATTCCAATCATCCTCAGACATATCTGCAGGCTTAGCTCCAATCCCTACCAAGGGTTTAATCTACTTCTTTTGAATAAGCACATCCATTATCTGTTCTCTCCACAAAGCAAAGTTTGTCCCATCAAACTTTTAAATGCTAAAAAACTCCTTTTCAGACATGGAAGAGGATGCCATGATGCAAATGAAACAAAATCCCAAATGCTAGTACCTGCAAGAGGGAAATCACACCAAATACCAAGTGCACCCAAATGTGTATGCCAAAATGGAAGGTAATATCACCAAACCTCAAAGGCTCAAAGCATCAAAATGCATCTGACTCATGTGCATATACTATGCATCCACATGAGCAAATCTAGCGCAAAAGAAAATGCCAACTACAATGGCAAAACAACGGCAATCCCAATGCCAATAAGTGCCAAAATGCTTAAGCATAAATGTTGTTCATGAGCATATGCATCAACAAAATCTCATCCAAGAGATCATAGCACAACCTGTGCATCCACTGCAATATGTCAAAGCTATTTCTCAGCATAAAGTAGCATCTTTGCTTTGCATGTGTTTGAGAAATAGAGTGTTGATAAAGACTGAAAGCAGATCTGCTCACCAAAAGCACTCCATTTTGCACTCAACTAGTGCCAAAATCATCACAAATAGATGCATAAACTCTGCAAACACTTGCCTTGATCAATCACTGCAAAGGAGATCCAATAGTGGCCAAAAAAGCACAAATTTGCACCCAAAATGGATCAAATGGGAACTAAAAAAAGCATCACTTTCATACTCCAAAAAATAGCAAAAGTTTGCTCAAAACGAAACCTCAACTGCCAACGATAAGGCCCAACAGTCGGCTCTGGAAACGATGCCCAAAAACTCCTAAAAAACCACTTGAAATTGTGGTGAAAAAGAGGGGTAAAATGGCTTTTTAAAATTGTGCCAATAACTGGGCAGTTACTAATACAAAGGCAACTTTGGATAAGCAAAATCAAAAAAATGAAATTTCTAAATCTCTATCGATTCTGCTCTCTACAAGTGACCTGTGTCGATTTCTCTATTCAATCCTTCATTTGCTACCTTTTGAATTCGGGTTCATTGGCTCACACAAGGCTCTCACTACCAATTTCTCTCAGCAAGTCAATGCTCAATATTTGCGGCAAATTTCTAAACTATGGCAATTCAATCAAAAATGGCAGGATGGAAACACAAAGCATCAACGAATTGAATTCTAGCAACAGCCCATAGACACACTTATTCAATCAATAGCTATTATCCCAACATGGGCTATTCTCTGTGTCGATATGTCACAGGCTGCTAGCTTTCCCCAAATCATAACAAATTGGATTTTAGAAATTGGCTTTCACACTGGAGGCTTCACCTTTTCCTTCTTCTGTAACAAGTGACAGAGGTTCAATGATTTGGGTAGCTTGCTTTAGATCCAGCAATCGATTCAAAACTGTCAAAATCTACACAATCTGGAATGTCTGCCTCAAGCGACTACACCTCTTGTGGGATTGTTTTGCACACAGGTTGCCTCCCCTAGCTCTGCTATGACAACGTGTCCCCAATAGCATCATCAAACCAATAGCGATTGACAGAAGTTGTTTAGCTTCATAGTTTTTACTTATTTGCTTGTCATAGCATAATCATGAACCATATCCCAAAAATATTGAGGGCGGCATGATTGCCTTGAATGGTTTCTATCAAAGCCTACGACCAACGATGCAAGGGCTTGCTCTTAATGTTGATTTGTCCACCACAGCCTTTCATGAAAGCATATTTGTGATCGTTTACCTCAAGAAACAGCCCTGTATGCAACAAAAAAAAAAGTTCTTCTCTTCCAAAATAGATTCAGGCAATTGCAAACACATAGGGGATTGCACACCCACGACTATTTCCTTGTGATAGACACTAAGCTACAACTCCACGAAGCTCTTGTCCCTGCTCTCAAGATTGAGCACTCGAGTTCCAAGCTCCTCCCACGGATCGAGCACCAATGTAGCTCTGATACCAGTTATGAGGGAATAGAGGAAGCTAGGAGGGAGAGGAAGCTCAAGAGACATGTTTTTGGCGGGTTCTTCATTCACCCTAATCTTCAGTCTTAATCTTCAGTCTATCCATATCTATATTGTTTGAGTATACATAACCAAGGTTAAGCCAAAGTTAGGCACAAATGCCTTTAACCCCACAATCTTCCCATCTCGTACCCGTGCAGATCAGGTCATAGGAAAGGATCTGGTGGCAGCGTCATGTATCATTGTGACAAGGGTGTCTAAGGCATGGGCGGATCTAAATCATCCTCCAATAGGGCCGGAAGCTCTCTAGCTAAATGACTCACATACACTGGATCAAGGGCATGGTAAAACTGGGTATGGGAATGGGCTGTTGTAGGAGCTCTCCCTATGACTCTCGTAGTAGCAAGAACATAGAGGGCTAGATATGAGTGGTCAACAGCTCCGAGTTTTGGGGGGGGTATTGTTAGGTCCCTGTTAGGTGATATATATGTGAGACAAAAGCTAATGCTACTGTGCTAGTCCCACCTCCATGTGGGAAGTAGGTGAATCCCCTAGATGATGGCCATCTTTGAAGGCCATTGTAGATGATGAGATTGTGGACACAACTCCCAGCTCAAGCAAATGTCGTCCATGTGAGGTATTTGCAGAGTGTCTCCAAATCCCAAGCTCTATTGCATTTAGCTCCGGAGTCATGTGGGGGTCTCTCTCATATGGGAAGTCAAGTAAGCCCACTTGCCTATCTCTTTTCCTTGCATTGAGGTCCCCAAGAAGGAGGGTGTCTCCCTGTCTAGAGAACTCTATGATATCATCATGTATTGTCTCATAAGATCTGTGTCCCTTTGTAGTGATCTCATGAGCATATGATGATGTGTCTGAGGGGAAGTAGCATACAACAAAATGAAGATTGGCCAGGCATCTAGCAACTAGACTCGTATCCACATATGACTTGCATGTTCCTCTCTTCGTACCACTGATATGAGTGGTCTCAAGTGTGTCTTGAAAAGGACAGCTACGCCTCCAGAGCCTCGTACTCCACTATCTCTCTTCAGTTCTCTCTTATGAACTGACTCCCAGGTGTATCCTATCACTATGGGTAGCCTTGTCTCTGGGCTCTCATGTGTCTCAGTGTAGAAGATGATGTCTCCATTTGTGTATGTCTCCAAGAAACCACCAGGATCACGAACCAAAGAATACCATTACAGTTCCATACAGCCATGCTTAGCTTGTTTTATGCAATCCCCTCCTGGGTTTGACACTGTCATAATTCCCCTTCTCCCTTCTCCCCCCTGTCAGGTCTTTCCTGGATAATCACTTTGCCATCCCTGTAGGTAGCCCATTTTCCTGCTTCCCTTGTTGCCATTACACGTGTCATGCCTTCCCTTGTGTGTACTTGCTGTAGAAGGGCGAGTTCATCATCCAAGTAGATTTTGGTCCCCTTCAAGGATGCTCGCATGCTCATGAGGGTGGACCTATCTATTGTAGTCTGGAGTTTCAGCACTAAGGGCCTTGTTGGTATCTCCATCTTCCCTACTCTCCAAGTTGCCATCTTGTGCTGCTCCAAATCTACCTCTTCCAGGCCGGATCTATGCCATGTATGTATCGCCATGTGTTGCACCACTTCGAAGCCTCCAGGTACTTTCCTTTTTCTCTCTGATCTCTACCCTCATGGCAACCATCTTGCTGCCTATGTGGCCATCCCTTAGGACCCAAGTCCACCCCCCCCATGCTCTCCTCATATGGGGGCTTAAAGATGGGGGGGTGACCTTTCCAACACAAATACAAGATATCTTTGCAGCTCACCAGAGAGCCATCACTTTGCTAGGCTTCGGTTTCTGATTCTGATTATGAGCCCCAGCTTCGAGACTGACTTGTTTTTCAGTTTGTACCTAATATTGGGATAAATTGATCTGGTCCACTATGCAGTTGCTTGCAGTTGCAGTTGACTATTTCTATTCATGATTATGATTTTGTTTAAGACTTAGCAAGGGCCCTAGTGCATCCTTTGCCCACTAAGGCTTATATGAGTTCGTCTCTGTGTACTTTGTCCCATAGGCCTGCGACGCCTCTCGTGGACGTTAATACATCTCTCTCTCTCTCTCTAGGGGTTTTCTGCTTCTTCCCTTCCACCACTAACATTTTGATCTGACTTGCCTCTTGCCAGAGCCTTGTGTAGAACTCTATCCCATGAGGAGAAGGTCGCCTTAGCATCAGGAAGGGAGTAACCCTTAGTTTGATAATGATTTGGGTGTGCATGATTGGATGACATGAGGAAATGCCCACGGCAGGCATTTCCCTAGCTCACTACTGTGATTTTTGGGAGCCTCCTGTGGGCATTTCTTGAATGTTGGGTGGCTCGTATTGATTATGACCTGGAGCTCATCTTCTGTTAGCCAACTCAACAAATCTGCATTGCGGGCCATCTTCCCAAATCTGATGGTGAGTCACTCATGGTGCGGATGTGACATTGTGTAGGAAATGCCGACAAGAGGAAGGTGAGCATCTCTAGGGGAAGGAGATGAGTGAAGAAGACGTAGTGGACAAGGAAGGGTTTAGGGTTTTGGGAGGCTCGATATTTTTGAAGTTAGGGTTTTAGTAGGGGTCCGTGTGCGCGAGAGTCTGTCTTTGTGTGTGTGGGGGTTTTTCTGCATTAGCGAAGTGAGCTTCATTTCGACAAAGCCATAGCCATAGTAGCGATCCTCCCCCATAGGTCTCCTTGAGCTCCCTCGCCATTGTCCCTCCCCCCAGCGATGGCTACCTCTCGCCTTCTCCGACGAGCCTCTTCTTCCTCCCTTCGTTCCCTCCTCTTCTCTGCTTCTTCCGTAGCTGCAGTACGTGTTTTGCCCTCTCTCGCGCACATTGTCCTGTGAATTTAAGGTCTATTTTCACTCTCTCGCTTTGACTGTTTTGCAGGTGGAATCGCGCACCACTTCTGCTCATCAGCTCGCTTCCTCTCTTACCAGACGATGGTTCGACAGTGCTCGCGCCTTCAGGTACTTTGGCCAATATGATTTTTCCTCCCTCTGTACGTTGTTGCGATCGAACCTTCGGTTCCGCTAATCGCGAACCTTCATTCTTACCGCGTCCTCTGCGGTAACCTTCGGTTGCTCTAATCGCGAACCTTCGGTCTCTCTGTAATCCCTATTCTTTCTTTGGAACCGCCTTCTCTGCGGTAGCCCCCCGCTTCTATTGGGAATGCGTTGGCCGTTTAAGATCCTCTAACTCGATCATTTCCTCTTCTGGACGTGCCTGAATTCCTTCGTTTCCCCTCCGCCGCGTGCTTTTCTGTTGATTCGTGGTTCTTCCGTTTAGCTGTGCGCGTCGCTTCGATGCGCCAGCATCGTGGGACTTCAATCCGTCCATCGGGAAGAATACACGTCTCACTGTGCAGTGATGGATGCATCACCGCTTTTACGTCCTGACTCATTGCGTGTGATTCATACAGCTCTAAGGCTGCAGGTGGCGATATAATTGGAATTGATTTGGGCACTACGAACTCATGTGTCGCGGTGATGGATGGAAAGGTGAGCGTGAGGTCTCGTTTTGGGTTAGATTATTATAGAATTTTGTCTATGCTACCTGGGCTAACTTGCACACTGAATCTTCAACCAGGCCCCTCGTGTGATAGAGAACTCTGAAGGTGCTCGAACAACACCATCCGTGGTCGCCTTCACCTCGAAAGGGGAAAGGCTGGTGGGAACACCTGCCAAGAGGCAAGCTGTAACGAACCCGACTAATACGCTTTTCGGTACAAAGAGATTAATTGGACGACCTTTCGATGACCCTCAAACGGCAAAGGAAATGAAAATGGTCCCTTTCAAGATCGTTAGAGCTCCAAATGGAGATGCGTGGGTCGAGGCCGCCGGACAGCAATACTCCCCGAGTCAGATTGGTGCATTTGTGCTCACAAAGATGAAGGAAACTGCCGAGGCTTACCTTGGTAGGCCAGTTTCAAAAGCCGTTATCACTGTTCCGGCTTACTTCAATGACGCCCAACGCCAAGCCACAAAGGATGCTGGTAGAATAGCTGGTCTTGAGGTGATGAGAATTATCAACGAGCCGACCGCAGCTTCGTTGTCATATGGAGCAGACAAAAAGGAGGGCGTTGTGGCGGTATTTGACCTTGGAGGAGGCACATTTGATATATCTATCCTTGAGATATCCGGGGGGGTTTTCGAGGTGGGTTCTACATTAAGATGTGGTTCCTTCCTATAGTTGGGCTATAGGTCCAATGTTTATTGTTGCCAATTCTCTTGTTGGACTCTTTTTAAAAATTGTGAATGAGTGCGTGCAGGTGAAAGCAACGAACGGTGATACCTTTTTAGGTGGCGAGGACTTCGACAATGCCCTACTCGAGCATCTGGTGCAGGAGTTCAAGAAAGAACAAGGTGTAGACCTGACTTCCGACAGAATGGCACTTCAAAGGCTCAGAGAAGCTGCTGAGAAGGCAAAGGTGGAGCTTTCTTCTTCAACTCAGACAGATATCAACCTTCCATTCATCACAGCTGATGCCTCAGGTGCTAAGCACTTGAATGTGACTTTGACTAGAGCGAAGTTTGAGACTATGGTCAGCAATCTTATAGAGAGGACTAAGCAGCCTTGTAAGGACTGCCTGAAGGATGCCGGCATCTCAGCTCGGGATGTGCATGAAGTACTACTTGTTGGAGGCATGACGAGGATGCCTAAAGTTCAGGAGGTAGTTGCAAGTATATTTGGAAAAGACCCAAGTAAGGGTGTAAACCCTGATGAATGTGTCGCCATGGGTGCAGCCATTCAGGGTGGTGTCTTGAGAGGTGACGTCAAAGATCTACTTTTATTGGATGTCACTCCTCTTTCTTTAGGTATTGAGACTCTGGGAGGTGTATTTACCAGGTTGATCTCAAGGAACACCACCATACCAACAAAGAAGAGTCAAGTCTTTTCAACTGCAGCTGATAGTCAGACTCAGGTTGGTATCAAGGTATTGCAAGGAGAAAGAGAGATGGCTGCTGACAACAAAATGCTGGGACAGTTCGATCTTGTTGGTATTCCTCCTGCTCCACGTGGGGTTCCTCAGATCGAAGTGACCTTTGATATAGATGCCAATGGCATTGTTAATGTTTCCGCACGTGACAAAGCAACTGGAAAGGAGCAAGCAATTACTATACAGTCATCTGGAGGCCTGACAGAGTCTGATATTGAAAAGATGGTGAAGGATGCTGAACTGTATTCTCAAAAAGACAAAGAGAGAAAGCAGCTTATTGATGCCAAAAATGAGGCAGACAGTGTTATTTACTCCACTGAGAAAAGCTTGACTGAATACAAGGACAAATTGTCTGCAGAAATTACTGAGAGCATTCAATCAGCTTTGAATGATTTGAAGGCATGTTTGGGCAGTGAGGATCCCGAAGAGATCAAGCAGAAGACATCTGCTGTCCAATTAGCTGCGATGAAGATTGGGGAAGCCTTGCAGAAACAGGCCCCTGAAGCAGCTGGAGAGGAAGCTACAAACAGCCAATAGAGAGACCAGGCAGAATTTTGATAGACATACTAGTGTTGAGCATACATACAAATAACTCTTTCAAAATTTTGACGCAAGGCAGATGGTGTCTTCCAGTTGTAGTAGTGAGAATACATTTGCCTATTTTGTTATTCTTGCAATATCCAAGATTTGATGTGGTATCAAGTTGTGACCAAGATGGTCAACCTTCATTCAGACGTATGGGGTTAATCTTCTACTTTGTCAATAGGTAAAGCATTATACTTAATTACTGTCACCAATTATTATTCCAGAAAGACTTGGCATCATCACCCATAACGACATTCTCTTTGGTATTCTTATTAGGATGTGGTTCTAAAAACCAAACCTTTTTAGAAGTCACTGTTACTTGCATCTGAGTCAAGCTGCTCTCATCGTTTTAATTTAGATTAACTGGTTTCTCTATACTGGCATACTGAGAGCTAAGAACTTTGTGAAGGAACTAATCATGAGAGATCTTGATATAAATCATTGGCATAATGTGAAGAATGTCTATGCAGATCACCTTCATTGTGATGTTGATTGCCAACTCCAATGTATTGATTACATGCTATATCTCTTTGTTTCTTCTATATTTAGGTTGCAGTGGCTTGACATACCATACGAATGACAATATCTTAACTTCTTAGGAGTACTGCTTGGATTGCTTCCTCTTCCAAGGTTTCCTCTACATCTGGGATTCCATGTCCTTATGAGTGGGAGGACCTTGATGTGGATTCGGATTAAGTTGATGAAAGTTATTTAGATTGATAGCTATGGGAATGTGACAAGTTTCTTCTTCCTTGTTGAACCCAACCTTTTTCCCCATCAAATTATTTACCTGCAGCCAAAAAAAAAACCCATTAGCCATTTGCAATCACAAACTGATCATATGTTTCACTTACACCATTAAGGGGGATCTATACTAATCTTGTGGTCTTGATCTCTTGACCAACGGATGATATTAATTCTGATTTTGAACTTATTTTTAGAATTAAATTGAGCATTGTCTCTAATGTGAGGAATCATGGGATTGAATGCTAACTACAGCTTCTCATCCCCTGCACTCTAATGTTTAACAAGTCCTTGCAGTTGATGTAGTGTTGATAGTGTCAAAAGGATATGCAGGAGGTTGTACTCTCCTCTTGTTTTGTATTAATATTCCACAACCTAATCATTTGGAATCTGTTCACAAGTTTGAATTTCCAAATCCCATACTTGTCATCATGTTTATAGTTTTGGTCCAAAAATATCATCTCATCATGTGATTTTGCCATACTTGAAAACAATAGTCAGCTACAAATAATGCCTTGACTGATCCTTTTAGTAAATTAAGGGGACCGATGAAAACGTTTAATAAGGGGACTGATGAAAATGGATCTCAAAACTGGCAGGTTCACGTGAAAAAAAATGTAACTATTTTGTGCTTTCAACAAAAGGATACTTTACATCGGGTTTTTAATGGAAATATGTTACAAAGGGGAATCATAAAACATATTTTGTGAAAGTTACAGATTTGTATAGAAAATGGGTGCTTTTTTATATCACAATATTCACAAATAAGGGATTTAAACAATAGGCCTTGAACTCATGTGATCTATAGGGTTACCATATGGTGACTCCCCCTAGCTCTCAAAGCATGATATATAGGGTTAACATATAGTGGGTACTCCATGCTCTCAAAATTGATAAAAATTAATGAATATGTGACCAAACTACCCAAAAAAGTGATCAAAATGGATATTGGAGTTACAATTTTCCAAAACATTCCAAAAATAACCAAAATGACTTTACAATAATGGCATTTGATATGTTGAACTAGTTAGTGGGGACAACATTGATTTTGACCAAGATATGGTCTAAATAGCTAAAAATTAACTTGTTTTGATAATTGCATTGACTGCCAATAGTAGTGCATAAAAATATTATTTATGGCATCAAAAGTTTTTGAACGATGTGTTCTTTCACTATGTGAAATATTGATTTAAATTGGGCTCGATTGGATGAGAAATGACCAAGCCATGGATGTTTGTGGCATTCAAAACTAATGATGTGTCATCTGAGATAACGACATGGGATTTGGGTTCTAGTATGATGGTGGCATCTAAGAACTCATGACATGAAATTTTAGGTGTTGATATGGCATTTGGGTTTGACTTTATGACATGTTGATGCAAATCTAGATGCCAATGTGGTCATAAAAACATGATCATAAAAACTTGACCACAAGGAAATCCCATCACACATTTAAATCATGGATTCTTCAAGGCAATTTAGACCAAAGGAGATTCTTTAAAAGTTAGATTTAGGAGTGTTAGGTTGTCCCCCAACACAAAGGCTTGTTGAAGTTCATGCATGATATCTTCATGGATTGTACTAGGGAATTTAAAATTGCAACAAAAGTTGAGAACATAACTTTGTCGATTGCTATATCAATGATAAGGGGTTAGACATACATCAATACCTCCTTTGAATTGGAATATAGTTCAATTTTGACAAGGGGCTCAATTGCTTGGTATATATGACAATTCCATATATGAGGGCTGAATTCTCCCATAGTGGATCTTTAAATTCCATTTATATCATTTTAAATGTTTTGTGAAATGGCATGCTTGTAGGTTACTAGTACCCTTCAACTTTGTCTTGTACCAGTACCTTCAACTTTGTGCCTCATATAGGTGGTGTTAGTGTGTCTAGCAATTGACTTCTCTAAGTATATTGTGACATAGGGTGGACTTTAGCAATCGACCTCTCTAAGTATATTGTGACATAGGGCGAACTTTGGCAAGACTTCATCTCTCATTTTTTGGGGGTTTTTGTTCACACTGGAGAGAGATTGGTACATAACAAGGGAGCAAAGCAAGTTAAGGGCCAACAACAAGAAGTATGCTACCAGTACTAGTTGATATCCTACTAGCATTAGCAAGTTGTAGATAATAAGAGAATATAGCAAGGCCTCATATGTCACATCAGGAGACAATGGGAAGGAGAATAAATAGGATTATTGGTCTTTTGGATAGCCCATGGAGAGTTGGAAATCTTGTGGTTTTTGCCTCGTAGTCTAGAAGCTTGAGGTGTTTGCCATGCAGAGGCTACGTAGAGGTTCTTGAGGTAGTTCCTTTGTAGGAGGCGAATTCTTTCACCATAAGGTTCAATGGTATGGCTCCATGAGAGTTCAAAAATTTACCTTCTCGTCATTGCTTTGAGTTGCTTAGCTGACCCTTTTGATAGCCAAGAGGCGAAGGTGTCAAACATCATCTCAGGTCTTTCTTCTATATTAAGTCAAAGCAATTGATCGTGACTTCAATAGTCTTATTATTGTCTCATAGTAGTGAGTCTTTGGTTATCTGTTCTATATCATGTAAGCTGTGACAAGCCTATAGGGATGATAAGTAGTCAAGTTGTTTGTTCTAGATAATAAAAGTGTTCTAGTGTGCACAATAGTGTCACTTGAATTTTCCATGTTTCCTGCATATTTCATGTGAAATTTGAAATTGTGATAATCTCTAGTTGTGAAAAGTAAAACTATCATATGCTCTGATTTTCCTACATTGCTATTAGGGCCACATAACAAGGGCTTAATACTAGTGGAAAGGTTAAAATGAGGTTATGATCTCTAAAGGTTCCATGTGAGGAGCTATTTGTGAATAGTTGTTAGGAATTAGAATGGGCACTGGTTGAAATCTCATAAGGTTAGTGTAGGAGATTTCAATGTCATCAAATTATATGGGAAGAACATGTGGCAACTCCTTATTAGGTTGTTGCTTATGTAGAACGGGCTTTGGGGAGCTGCGTCAAGATCTAAAAAGAAACTAGAAAACAATTAGGGAAGTAAAACATCCAAGCTTGGGAGCTTAAATTTGAAAAGTCCTTGGGCATGTTAGGTCAAGCCCTTCATGTGGATATATTCCACTATGTGGATGCCTCCAAGGGGGCTGCTTATAATCCACATATGCTAGAAACACTTTTTGGTATGGAAGTGAAGAATTCAAAGATTGTTCAGGCTTCACATGGGAGACAACGAGTCTCTAGGAACCCATCATAACTAGAGGCAGTCTCTGATGAGACAACTACGGGCACTTGGAGTAAGAGTAAATGACAACAATGCAATGGCTATCCTATTGATGAGTTTACCTTCTGAGCTGGTCACCATTCTTAGGGTAAAACTCAGATTCTTCATACTTTCATGATGTTTTTTCTATGCTAATGAGTGAAGCCATAGGATTGAAGCTATTTGGCATGGAGTCGGTCGGCATAGCATAGGTAGTAAAAGACAAGGCAAGATGAATAATAATGGAAATAAGATGAGTTTGGTTTGCGAGCATTTTGGAGAGAAAGCCACATAAAGAAGTTCTGCTACAAGTGTTCATATGATTTGAAGAGCATAAAGTCAAGCACAAATGCATGTATTGTGGAGGAGACACAAGGTGGCAATTTGCTAGACTAGTACAGAGAGACATTTGGGTCACTCTTGAACATGACTATGCTTTTTAACTCAACATTTTTTGAGAGCTTTTGGTGATTGTTATTTGGACCCTTTGTGGGTAGCCACATGAGTTGGTGTGATCTTTCTAAGTTTATCTTTTCAACCAATTCTATGTGAGTGGATGAGTGATCTTAGTTTGTTTATCTTTTCTCCCCCTACTTAGTTTAAGGGGGGGTCTTGGAAATCGTGTGGTATTTGTGTAAACATCACAGGGGGAGGCCTTGCAAGGCTAGAAGCTTGATTTCTTTTCCACTTCAAAGTTTTACATGCAAAGGCTACCTAGAGGTTCTTTATGAGATTCCTCTACAAAAGATGACCTCTTTCTCCACGTGTTTTGATGGTGTGGCTCCATGAGAGTTGGAAAATCTACCTTCAGGTGATTGCTTGGAGCTGCCTCTTGGCTGTCCGTACGGGATGGCCTTTGGAATTTCCTCTATAAAAAATCGAAGCAGCTGGTCATGACTTTACTACTTTTGTTATGTATCTTGTAGTGAGTATATCTTGTAAGCAGCAACACGCCTGTGAGGTGAGACATAATTGAGTCATATGCAAGTTTTTGGTGTGAATTTGAGTTTCCATATTTCAAGCATCACTTCATTTGAGATTTGAAATTGTGATTGTCTCCGGTTGTGAGAAGAAAAAGTAGCCATATGCTTTGATTTTCCAACATGGAGGGATTCTATTGGAGGAGTGGGTGCATTTTAGACTTTCTAAAGGGGACATTGTCATATTATTAAAAACATTAATGAATGTGGCTATACATTATTGATTCCAAAGCTTAAAATTGTAAAGGGGCCATTTTTCAACACTATTGATTCCAAATCGTGATTTTGCTTATTGTTGCCTTGGTTCATCTCCTTGCCCTTCACTATTGGTTTGGGTGTGTGGTACAATGCTATTCCAAGATGATCAGGTGAATATGGTTCTCTTAATGACAAACGAGTGCAACAGGATGTAGTGTATGAAAAAATTGTAGGGGCAAGGGGGAGCGCACAACTTAGAATGAATTGAAAAAGAATCAGAGAAGTGTTCTACATAGTGAATTGGAATTAAACTTTTGTTATTACTTTTCCAATCGAATGTCAAGATACAATCAATACTACAGCCATAGGCTAGCACATGCATTGCCTTGGCAATAAGATGACTTGAACTTCTAGGTCAAAATTGAAGCTACCCAAGAAGCTGAGCTAGGAATAGAGTAGCAATGTGGATCAAGGAAATCTACCAATAGGAAGGAGACCAAGTGTCCCCAAAAGAGGAACCGAACAAATTCCAGTTATAGCTCCATGTTAACAACCATTGAGCATGTTAAGGGATCTGGAAATGGAGACAAGGAAAGGTTGAGAGATTTAGCATATGCCTTGGTGCAATGTGGGCCCAAGTGGTTGTAACGAGAGAGAGAGAGAGAGAGAGAGAGAGAGAGAGAGAGAGAGAGAGAGAGAGAGAGAGAGAGAGAGAGAGAAGAGAGAGAGAGAGAGAGAGGTAGGTACAAGGAATAGGATTGACCCTCCCTTCAAAAGGTGACATGTATAAAAGGCCAAGTGGTTGACTTTGGACTTCATTGTTGGACGCACAAGTTTGGAATATAAGCTCCACCTTCTCTTCAAAGAGTGCTTTTGGGTGTTTTCTTGTTTTCTTTGTAGTGCCTTTGTGTTTGCCACTCCATCCCCCTCCATTCCCCTCTTCTCCTTCTTTTAGGACCTGTCGCTGCTTCCACGTGTGTGCCTACCTGTTTAGCAGGTCCCTTATGTTGCCGCCATCTATCCAATGCTCTGTTGCAAGTCAAACACCTACCCACAGGCCCTGCACCATAGGCGCCTATGTCTTGGGGCATCCTACCTTGATAGTTGCCCACATGGTAGCCTGTATGCTGCCCATGTGGTAGCCTCTTCCTTTTCTATGTGCTGCCCACATGGCAGCTCATGTGAAGCTCTATATCTCAGCCCCAATATTCCTTGGTCTACCTCCCACATGCTCTATTGGAAAGGTCACCTCCCATTTGTAAGCCCCCATATGAGAAGAGTGTGGGGGAGGGAGATCTAGTGCATGTGCCCAAAAGAAAAGGAGAGGAGGGGCTGCTATGACATGTTCTCCCCTTTCCCTCCTTTCGTGGAAACACATTGCAACAATTCGGGTGCCGCTTGAGTGACACTAGCAATGGCTCATGCTTTGCATTGCTCTTACAAAGAGTCGCTTGGAGTGGAGGCTCTATCAGCATTCCTTCAAGATCCCCACTACACCTAAGTCTCTGTCAAGATTACACATCTTTGGCACCGTTTTCGGGGAGTTCAAGGTTTGTTTTTTGCATTGCACTTGCTTTTTGTCATCATCTACCTATTGCTCATTATTTCAAGCTTAACTAGGAGCACTGATAGTGGAGTTGTAGGAGAGGAATGAGTGAGAAGTGTGAGTTTTGGAAGGGAAAAGACGAAGCTACCATTTTCTGTTGGAAATCATTTTGGATCATTTAGAGCTTCTTGTTGATGTTTTTTATGTTTTGAATTGATAAAAAGATAGTTTAGAGGATTGGTAAGGTGTGTGATAGAAAACTACAACAAAAACACCCAAAAGTGATGCTTGAAGTGATTTTCAAAGTGGTTTTCAAAGGAGAAACTATCGCTTTTTACAAAAACACCCCATTTGCAATTCAAAAGTTGTTCTTTTTTGTTGGTTTTTGCATTGATAGGTAGACTGGGTAGTTTGTCATCCCCCTATCACAAAAAAACTTGAACAAAAACTTTATAATCATCAAAAATCATCAAAAACTAGTTGGCAAAACTACGAGTTTCTATCCCCCGACTTGGCACCATAGGCCAGCTATCCCACCGCCTAGTTATCCCAGTGCCATAGCCCCCTATCCTATCGATTGACACGTGTCAGCCACCTAACCCACCTATCAAATTTATGGGCTTATAGGAGGATTGAACTGGTGTTATAACTTGATATCCCTCCGACGATTAGTGCCATCCATCTATCCCACCAACCGATGCCATATTGATCATCTCGTCGTCCTACTATCCCGCCGAGTCGGTTAGCTCTATCCCACCGGATTGGTGATATAGGCCTCTATCCCCTCGTCTAAAGGGATAGCTCTGGGAACACCAAAATAAGGAAAAAGTAGGGATATAAGTGTAATATAGCACCTGAAAGTTGGGACCCCCGTACCTTGCTAGGACATTGTCCCTGGACCCTGCCCTATTGTGGCGTAGGGAAGCCACAAGTGATTGCCACCCCGTGACCTGGCATCGAGGTGGAATCAACCTAGAATTGGGGTCTCAACTGTGCCAATAAATGCATGATCTTGAGATCAAGAAGAGTCCTACAAGCTCACCCTGAGGTTGAAGACTGTGCCTCAAATGCCATCTTGTCGACCTCCATACCTAGATTAGGATCCTTAGGGTTAGCAAGCCCAAACGTCGGTTCTCACTTCTTGCAAGAACCACCTCCAAGTGAATTATCCAACTTGGAAGAGTCCATGAGTCAAGACGGAGACATGGGTGAACCCTCTAATGTTAGAGCCTCAGTGGCTCTGAACTACATCCCCAATGATCTCCACTCTCCTACCCCATCCACAACAACAGCTAGATAAAGGGGAACCTTTTCCAATATCATGGAAAGGTTTAGATTGACAAACCCAGCGGAATTACTAAACCCATTTGCTGGGTAGCCTAGGGCAACGATAAAGCTTTAAATGTTGGCCCAACCACCAATATCACAAGCAATACTTAGGGAACCATGTCCCATGATACCTACTAGTAATCAACCCCCGTCTTATCAATTCTTTGATGATAGAAAGTCCTATGGAGATGGATTTGGACTTAGATTCGCATAAGGATCCCAAATGCTAGAACAAACGGGGCAGAGGAGTAACCTCGAAAGCCCACAATTAAGACTTTCCACCTCGAAAGCCTACGATTCCTCCTTAGCAACAAAACATGGGAGATATTCACTACCCAACAAACATCCCTTATCGACCTATACCAAGGGTGAACATACCACTCCCTAGAGGACCCCCAGTCCAACCTATAGGCCCAATTTGACCCAAGTCACAATGCAAATGCTTGGTGGGCTTGGATCCTCCCATCCCAACCTTGTGCCATCAAATCCATGGAACCCTGCATTAGGACCACCAATGTACGGGACATGGCCCACCGTTTCACAACCTCCTTCTGTATCGTAAACGATCCTTACGGACGAAGCTATGAGAATCGTAGTGCAAGCGCTAGGAAGGGGGCCCGCAACACCAGCTCCATATTTTCCAAAAAGGGATACCAACCCCTCAAGGAGCAAGCCTGTTACAATCTCCAAGATAATCACCAAGTTTGTAGGAGAAGGAGACCTAGTCTCCCATGTTGAGAGATTTGAACAAATATGTGAGACCTTTGGTGATATAGGGGATCTAGACAAGGTCAACGCTTTTGGCTTGAGTCTTGATGGCAAGACTAGACAATGGTTCAGAGTCTTAAACCTTGATGAGAAAATAAATTGGGACACATTGCATAAATCTTTCATTGTGGGGTTCGCCCCTAGTGGTCCCAAGTGGAGACCGATTATCCAGCTTTATGAAGTGAAGCAAAAGGAGACTGAGTCCTTAGGAGACTATATCACCAAGATTAAACATCTAAACTCATGATGTGAACCCCACGAGAGGATGAGTGATGCACAGGTTCTCCCACACTTCCTCATAGGGTTAGGGGATGCTAACTTTGCATGATCATTTATTTGCTATGAATCCCACCTCGTTCGAGCTATGCAGCAAGATGACGATATGCCTAGGGAATAATATGATGGTGAAGCCCCAAAAGGATAAATCCTCAGCTTCCTTCTAGTTGTCCCAAACAATAAAGGATTTGACCTCAAAAGAAGAAACTAAGGATGCAAGCATGGCGCCCAAGATGCTAAACATGGAAGGGTTGGCCACCGATCTATTAAACAAGTTGAGCCAACAATGGAAGATAGAAGCATCAAAAGAGGCTCATAGCAATCCCCATCTATTTCCACAAAGAGATAACATATGGTGTGGGGTATGCAATGGAGATGATCCCACTAAGGAGTGCCCTCATCTTAGGGCAAGGCCAACAACACTCTACTGTGCCCACTGTATTTGTTGGGGAAATCATGATACATTCCAATGTCATTATTCTAGGGTGATTTCTCAATCCATGTATCAACAAAGGCCGCAACTAACATTGCCTACACCACCCATCCTTCCAATTAGGCACAATTTGCAATACAAGGAGCCACCTTAGCCAATCAAGGGCAACCTAGGTCTCAAAATGTTCCATTACCCTCACCAGTATTGGGACATCAACCACCACCACCACAAATTACTCCCTTGAATCAAGTATTGGTGGAAGAGCTACCTAGTGATTGGGGAGACCTTGAACCTATGGTGACAATGCAAATTGGTTTAGCATTATAAGTCAATACATTATACAAGATGACCAATACATTTCGGTTTGCCAAATGGCACCGATTTCTCAAACAATGGGAGATAGGAACAGCTTGACCAAGACACAACCCATTCAATGTCGTATCTATTAATGGACACACCCAACCAATAAGTGTCCATATAAGGGGCAATCTAATCAGCCGATCACGTGTGCACTAGCATCTAATGTACCATCGCCATTGTACATTGGGGTCCATCTTTTTAAGGATTGCTCGATGATGAGAAGGCCATCTAAGTTCACAATTATTACCTTCTTAAGCATTGAGAGAGGCAAAGTGTCATTAGTATCCTTGAATGTAATCACGAGGTTGCAAGCTAAAGCCCTTAATGAAGAGCTTTGCAAACAAGCCGAGAGGGATAAAGCTAGCACGTCACAGCCTAGGGCAGCAACTAAATCCACATGAGTAAGCAGCAAGGGTGAAACAAAGATTGGAAGGGGACACAATAAGGTCATCATCCAAGGTGGGTTGGATGAAGACGCGGCCTCCCTAGCAACATCATTTTCCTCTGGTGGTACTTTCTCAATCGGTGGTAGAAACAAGCACCCACATGAGGCCACTGAGGGAACAATAAGGGCCTCAGCCCATGGCCAAGCCACACTGTCATGGTGAATATCCCAACCCATGGGTGGAGAAATAATGTCTCACCAGGGCATAGAAATTAACACGCAAGTGCCAAGACGAATATGTGAGTAGAGGCTCAAGGCAAGATAGATTGCTGATACAATTCCTCCAAGACATGAGATGACCACTCAAGCCTTAAAAGCCTTGCAAATACCTGAAAGGGTAGATGAAGAAGGTGTGTCATGCCCTTCAATAGAGGGTGTTGAGATATGGTGCCATAAGCACATATTAGAGGCTAAGGTATGGTATAGGAATGTATTAAAGTAGCCACCCTAAGATGTGGACTACATGATGTAAGGATGTGGATTGAGGACATCCATAAGGAGAGATGTGGATTAGAGGATCCCATAGGTGTTGAATATTCAAAGGGCTCTCTCTATATAAGAAGCCTATTATGTATTGTTGATGATATACATTGCAATACATTGAGTGTTGCCTACTTTATTTCTCTTTCATGGTGCATCGACCCTTCTTGATCATCTTGCTCTTCATGTATCTAGATTAGGAGTGCTCGATCCCTCACCTTAACATGGTATCATAGCATGGTTGTATCTTCCGTTGAGGTGCCATCCTTCTTGCGAGAGATTGAAAGAGTGAGAGAATGAGAGATCTTGTGAGATTTCATTCCTTTGTGAGAAAGCTCAAGGATATCTTCTCTCATTCTATTATGAGAGATTTCTACTCATCTCATTGAGACAAATTCTATCCATTCCTTTGTGAAAGATTTATGTCCATTTCATAGATCCCTTGTGTGAGAGAAAGTTCTTTGAGTATTAGAATCTCTTTTTTGTAGTGACTAGATATGAGAAGCACTCAGTCGACTCTTACAACCTAGCCACAAGTGCTAGACACAATCATCAAAATGAGACTTCTTCTCCCTTGGCCAATCCAACGTTGCTCCATTAGTGACCTCTTCTACAAGACCTACACCAACGAGTTTTTGGAGGTGAGGAGGGTTCTTGAGTCAAGGAGTGTAAACAAGCAACGCTCTCTATAGTAGTGGCAGGCAACTCACTACGCCCAACAAGTACCTTCATCAATGAGCAAGCCAGCAAATCTTGCTACAAGCAGCAGCTCTACATCATCCTCGAAGCGAATGACTGATCAAACGAGCAATAGCAAGCACACATGAGCAACTTTCATCGACGCTCTCGACAACACCACAATCGATGCCCACTCAAGCCGATCAACAGTAGCATCTCCAACATAGCCAGCTCTAGGCTACAAGGACTACTAGTCGAGATCGAAGAGACAACTCAGTGACCTTCATTAGCTAGCAACACCCTCTCTATCACCATCAGCCAGTGGCGCTATCTCCATCGGCTCCATAGTAGCTCCCACGATCCACAACTTTCATAAGTGATAAAAATTTGAGGAGAGACTCCAACATAGAAACGATGACCTTATCCTTTTTGTACTCTCCTATAAGGTTCTCATTGTTTAACATGTGGCAACCTTGACCATGATTAAGTGTGTACTTTGGTTAAGACACACAAACTAGGTCAACATGACCTTGGGTTAAGTATATGGTTAGATTAAAGTTTACCATGGTTAAGTTTCTTCAGGTTTGGGTTAACTTAGTTCAGTTAGAAGATTGCCATGTGGCATAGTGCCACCTAAGCGCAAGCGCAGTCCCTTTGTAAGCACAAGCCTGTAAGCAGCATGTGAATCCATATGCCACATCATCAAAAGGCCTCTTTTTCATAAAACTTTGACAAGCCGTAACTTCCAGGAAGAATTTGCACACGCTCCAAAAGGGAAAGTGATCGCCTTTTCAAGCTCTACGTGCCTGTCAAGTCAATTTTGTTGTATGCAATTAAACATTGCCAGATTTGAAAGTTTCTTCAACTGGTAAGACCTTTGCAGTGGCAATACGCACCCCAATTATTGAGAATCTCACCGAGGAAGTATTTCACACCTGGTCCATACAAATGAGGTATCTCTTGATGCATCAAAAGCTTTGGAAGACCGTAAAAGAAGACATACCCACTGCACAAAATGATGCTTGGAAGGAAAAAGATGAAGCAACACTATCACTCATTGGTTTGCACTTGGGTCCAAACATAATTCATCATATAGACTCCAAGGATCATGCCAAAGATGCATGGGATGAGTTGAACACAGTGTTTGGTGCAAAAAACAAGAAATTCATCTTAAGATTGAATTCTATGGTTTGCACATGAGCTTTAATGAATCCATGGCACAATTTGTCAACAAAATCAAAATCATTATGACCCAACTAGGAGGCCTATATGCAAAAGTAGGGGAAAATGATGCACTTGCAATCCTCCTTAAAAGCATGCCTGTAGAGTACAACGCACTGACAACCACTTTGAAGAATCTCCCAAATCCAAAGTTTGAGGAATGTGTATCCTCTCTTCTTGAGAAAGAAAGAGAGTTGAAGGCATCGACATCGACATTGACATCGACATCTACTTCAACACGCAACAACAATAATGAAGAACAAGCATTGTTCAATAAAACATCAACGAAGTGTTACCATTGCGGAAGGGTGGGTCACTATCAAAGTGACTGTAGACTAAAGAACAAACCAAAGTGTCACCATTGCAAGAAGGTGGGACACAAGGAAGAAGATTGTAGATTGAAGAACCAGCAGGTCAACTACATGGAGTCATCATCAAGCCATGAGTAGAATGACAAGAACAACATGTATTGAGAAGCAAAAGCTTTTCCACCTTTAGCTTATATTCTTGTAATCAAACCTAGCCACCTAAGACTAGCCATGTAAGCACCTAGGGGAGGATTTGATCTTGTAACTCACATCTAACCACCTTGCAATAGCCAAAGGGTCATGGCACCAAGGGGACGTATTGAGATATGGTGCCATGAGCACATATTAGGGGCTAAGGTATGGTATAGGAAGGTATTAAAGTAGCCACCCTAGGATGTGGACTACATGATGTGAGGATGTGGATTGAGGACATGCACAAGGAGAGATGTGGATCAGAGGATCCCATAGCTGTTGACTATTCAAAGGGCTCTGTCTATATAAGAACCCTATCATGTATTGTTGATGATATACATTGCAATAGATTGAGTATTGCCTACTTTATGTCTCTTTCATGGTGCTTCAACCCTCCTTGATGTTTGAAGAAGACCCCACCCTACAACACTTAAAAGAGGATGATGATAAGTCCTTTTATGATTTTCAGGAGCTAGAATCAATCAAATTGGAGCCAACCATGGGGCCAAGAGACATTGTTGGTTTCGCCTCGATTTTATCTACAGAGGTGAAGATGCCTATTGCAACATTGCTCTGAGGCAACCAAACCATTTGGAGAGACCTTTGTGATTGGATGAATGGGCAAATAGTGACACCCCAGTCCACTAATCTTGAGAATGTTGAATCTCCCAATCAAGCTCAAGACCTTCCAAGGCTGCCAGCCAACAAACGGGGCTAATACTTTGGTCTTGAATACTCTTAGTGTTCTCCTATACCCGAGTTACAAGACTCACGAAAATGGATGCATACATTGGCTCTACAATAGATCTACGTACAAAGGGAACTCAATTTATGCATCTTGAAAATAATAAACCTCCTAACATTAGGGGAATTTTGAACTCAAAAAGGGCCGTATAAGGAGTGGATTAGCAAAAAGGATTAAGAACTAACGATTCCTATAGAGGGTCCCATCGCCCCCATATGAGTCCAAAAAAGTACATCTTGTGAAGATAGTGGGAGAGAGGGAAGGAGTCTCACTTGCGGCTTTCTCACATACACAAAGGGGGAATACACACATAGGTGGAGGCTGAGAACAGTTTTTCTCTTCTTAGTTGTGAAAGCCAAAAGAACTCTAGTACAAAGAAATAGAAGAACCCTATATGTGGGTCTCAAACCAAACTCAACTAACTAAGGTGGCATACTAACTAAGCCACGAACTAGAGTAGATAAGGATAGATGTCATCCAGCTATTATTCGTGGGCGGTGTACCAACCGCATCTGCAGCTAACAAGTCGGTGACATAAATGCACAATGGTCACCCTGGCATATCGCGAGTGGAGCTCGATATCTCAACACTCCCCCTCGAGCCCAATCCGAATCCTTGCACACCAAGTAGGTCTCTAAACTTGCACAGATTCTCTGCGCCCAATGCTTTCATGAATATGTCAGCTACCTGATCCTCTGTGCTGACATAAACTAGATCAATAAGACCTAGTAAAACCTTCTCCCGCACATAATGATAATGCACCTCAATGTGCTTTGTTCTAGCATGATAGACTGGGTTATTTGCCAAGTGTATATTGCTCATGTTGTCATAATGAATGACAACTGGCCCATCTGTAGACTGATGCATATCATAAAGTAGCTTATGCAACCAAGCTACCTCACATGCAGCCATTGTTGCACCCCTGTACTCAGCCTCTATGCTCGACAAGGCAACTGTAGGCTGTTTCTTGCTGTTCCAAGTGACTGCAGCACTCCCAAAAGAAAACACATATCCACTGGTAGATCGTCTATCAGAAGTACTACCAGCCCAATCATCATCAGTGTATTTCTGCAACTGTATTTGAACCCCAGCCTCATAAAATAGTCCATATTGCACTGTGGACTTCACATACCTGAGTATGCGTCTAGCTGCATCCAAATGCGGTTTCCTTGGAGCCTGCATAAACTGACTTACCAATCCAACATCATAGCTTAAATCTGGCCTGGTAATAGTCATATAAATCAAACTTCCTACTATGCATCTGTACATAGTAGGGTCTTCCAGAAGCTCACCTGCATCTGTGCTCAGCTTCACATTCTGCTCCAAAGGAATTGAAATAGGCTTACAACCTGTCATCCCATATTTGGATAGCATGTCCAATCCATACTGCCTCTGCAAGAGTTGTATCCCAATTGGCGATCTAATCACATCAATGCCCAAGAAATAATGCAGCTCTCCCAAATCCTTCATCTCAAACTTCTATTCAATAGCATTTTCACATGAAGGATATCTTCATCACTATCACTTGTGATGATCAAATCATCAACATAAATGACAAGCAGCATAATACCTTTCTCTGTTTTTCTCACATAGAGTGAGAAATCTGCCTTGGAAATCTGAAAGCCAATAGTGACAAGATACTGTCCTATCTTGTCAGACCATGCTCTAGGTGCTTGCTTCAAGCCATACAAGGCTTTCTTCAAGCTGCAAACAAACTCAGGATGTATAGCATGAACATAACCTGGTGGCTGCTCCATAAAGACCTCTTCTTGCAAATCACCATGCAAGAAGGCATTCTTTACATCCATCTGATGTAAAGACCATCCCTTTGATGCAGCCATAGCAATGACTACTCTTATAGTTGCCATCCTTGCAACCGGACTGAATGTTTCTTCATAATCAATGCTGTATGTCTGTGCATACCCCTTGACAACTAATCTTGCCTTGTATATGTTCACAGAACCATCTGCATTGTGCTTGATCTTATAAACCCACTTACAGCCAATTGCATTCTTGTTTTTAGGCAAAGGCACCAATTCCCATGTAGCATTTGCTTCCAAGGCATCCATTTCTTCATCCATGGCTTTATCCCATTTTTCATTTCCCATGGCTTGTTCAAAAGAAGTGGGTTCTGGTTCCTGTATCACTTTGACCATATAGGCATAATGAATGGCTGTAAATCCATCATATTTTAGCCTATCCACAGGATACCTAGCTCTGGTAGACCTGCGCAAAATAGGCTCACTTCCGGTGCTCTCAAAACATCCCTGGTCTTCCTTACTCCATGTGTAACAACAGAAGGAATACCCAACTCATCATCAATGCTCTGTTCTGAGCCACTGGATTCACCATCCACATAAGAGTGACCTGCATTCACATCAAACATGGGCTGATCTACCTTCTCTTTTCCTTTTCGTGACACCTACGTACCACTATCTGCATTGCTTTGAGGAGATTCTCCTGGTCTCAATCTGCCTGTCCATGGCGAAGTATGTGAACCACTGCTAGAGGACACTGCAGGTCCACTGATATTTTGTCACTGTTGCATTGAATTCTGTGCAGCATTACCATTTTGTGCATCTACATCAATCATCACATTTACTGGTTTATACCAGCTGCTCATCTCATCAAAAACATCTCTGCTCACTGTAAACTTACGAGTAGAAGGGTTATAGCATCTATACCCTTTCTGCTGCAGAGAATAACTAATAAAGATGCATTTCTCAGCTTTTGGATCCAACTTGGACCTCAACTCATCTGGCACATGAACATAGGCAATGCAACCAAAAATTTTCAAATGAGAAATGTTTAGTTTCCTACCAGTATACATCTCCTCTGGCGTCATGCCATGTATTGTTGCAGTGGGAGTCCTGTTCATTATGTAAACTGCTGTAGCAACTGCTTCAGCCTAATAATAATCTGGTAGATCTTTTTCATTTAGCATGGCCCGAGATACCTCTCCAATATGCCTATTTTTCCTTTCTGCAAGTCCATTTTGCTGTGGGGTATGACTGCATGAATATTGTTGCTTTATGCCATGCTCTTGCAGGAACCTGCAAACTCATTTGAGAGGTACTCTCCCCCTCCATCTGACCTTAGGCATTTTATTTGCAAGCCTATTTCTTTTTCAACCATAGCTTTAAAAGCTTTGAAGTGCCCAAACACTTCACTTTTCTTTTTCATAAAATACACCCAAACTTTTCTATTGAGGTCATCAATAAATGTGACAAAATAGTGATAGCCTCCAATAGATGCAGCTTTAGTAGTCCACACATCAGAGTGGATTAATTCCAATGGCTTTTTACTCTTTTGAACATGCCTAGGAAATGGTTTCCTTGCCTGTTTTCCAAATTGACAGGTTTCACAAACCTTATGCATTTCTGCAACCTTGAACTTAGGCAATCCTGCAACAATATTTTGGGCTTGCATTGATTTAAGTCGTTGTATATTAACATGACCAATGCATTTATGCCAGATATCAATATCTGCAACTACACCGGTCCCATGTGCAAACATTGCTGCACTCAATTCAGGCATGTCCGCATCCAATGTAAACATCCTGCCCTTCTTCTTTCCTTTTGCTATCAGGCGACCGTTATTTTTCATATCCTCAACAAAGCATCCATGAGGATTAAATATGACCTGCAAGCCCTGCTCAACCATTTGACCAACAAAAACCAGGTTCTTGGTGATGTTCGGGACATGAAATACATCAGACAGGTATTTCTTTTTCCCATCCTGCATAGACAAAGGAATTTTACCAATCTGCACACAATAGGATGTGCAGTATCATCACCAGTCTCCACAAATCCTGGTTTTTCCATTTTCCTTGCATCCTGCATCCATTTCGCATGACCTGTCATGTGGTTTGACACACCGGAGTCAACATACCACACATCATTTTGCTCTTCTGCACTTGTCACAGAATTGGTCATATGGTGCACCATAAATAGATGCTCATTTCTGTCATCACCCTGTCTACTAGAAGATGCATAATTGTGTTGCTGCAATTTTCCATTCATAATGTCATTTTGCTTTTTGTAGCAGTCCTTAGCCATATGACCCATTTTACCACAGTAGTAGCATTCAACATTGTTGTTTGCATTTTGGCCTCTCTGCCATCCACCACGGCCTCTTTGGCTCCCCCTGCCTCTAGAGTTACCACGTCCTCCTCCATAGGACTGGTTTTCTTGAGTTTGCTGCATATTCTGATTTCTACCATGGCCTGCAGATCGGCCTCCTCTACCTCTGCCTCTACCTCTTCCAGCATTTGAGTAGAAGCATTTGAGTAGAAGATAGTTTCTTTTGAAGTTCCTTTTGAAGAAGATGCACCCCCATTTCTCTACTCTTCAGAAATTAGAAGAGCAAACAACTCTTCAAAATCAGGAAATTTTTCATGGACGGCAATGGATGTCTGGAACTGTACATAATCCTTTCCTAGACCATTCAAGGTCACAGAAACTAGATCATCATCTTCCACTGACGACCCAATGGAAGCAAGTACATC
Source organism: Dipteris shenzhenensis (assembly GCF_047967505.1). Classification (NCBI taxonomy): domain Eukaryota; kingdom Viridiplantae; phylum Streptophyta; class Polypodiopsida; order Gleicheniales; family Dipteridaceae; genus Dipteris; species Dipteris shenzhenensis. The sequence continues at coordinate 350,969 of NC_141627.1, read as the reverse complement.
TGCAATTTTCTTCACCTTCATGTGGTAGTCATTGATGCTCAAATTTTCTCTTTGCACATTGTGCAACTCCTGTTTGAGTTGCATTTTCCTGGCTTGTGTATTTGTGCTGTACATTTTTGCCAAAGTATCCCATGCCTCCTTTGGCGTACTTGCATCTTGAATATGCACAATCATAGAATCTGAAATATTGATAGACAGCCAGTACATAACTTTTCTGGCTCTCTCATGCCATCCTTTAAATGCCTGCATTTCCTGTTGATTGGGAACATTAGGAAGAACTGGTTCTTCTTCATTTCCTGTAATAACTCCCAATAGCCTTTTCCCATAAGGAAATTCGTCATTCTAAACTTCCATGCCTGGAAGTTGTTCTTGTCAAGCTTTTCTGTGACAATCTGTGAAAGAGAATCAGACGCCATTACAGAACACTGCAAAATATTCTGTCACTGCGAAAAACACAGCTTTTGCCTCACTCGGGCAGATCTGCAAAACTGACGAAAGTGGTATTTGACTACACAGTCACTTCCTAGTGACGATTTTGCATCAACAGGCAACAAGCATGATTCTGCAACTCCCAATATCTTTGCACACATGCATACGATGCAATTTCTGCGGCAACTTTTCACCGACCAGCAGAGCAGTGGTCGCACAGCAAAAAAAGGGCCTTTTTCTGAGTGCTGTTATGGATAAAATTGTCTAAGGAAAAAGGCATTAATGTGTATGTGTGTTTGTATATGTGGCAATAGTATAATCAAATATGGTGTGCATAGGGCCCAAGGTTGAGGTGGCAAGGCATGACCATGTGCCACCCTTCCATGTAAGAGGACCCATAAGGTGTGTTGTACATAATCCATAATAGTAATATTATAAAATGCAAGGTGGCATGGCTCCTCCATGTGCCACCCCTCCACCTAGGATGCAATAATTGAGATAAGGCTCAAAGTCCAAGGGAGAAGCAATATAAAATGGGTGGAGATGGCTATTATATTGAGTTATTCCCTCCATATGGGATAGGCCCATGTGGGGGAGGTATAGAAGGACAAAGAGAGCTAGTTAAATAATGGGGAAAGTAGGACGAGGTGGCAAGATTCCTTGTGCCAACCCTCCACTTGTCCTCCTAGAGGTTTGAACCTATTATAAAATTGGAAGAGACCTAGGGAGTATCATAGACTTAAGATATGGGGCTTGATTTATGTGGATAATTGAGGCAAAGGGTTGTCAAAATTGAGGCAAAGGGTTGTCGCATACAATTGAGAGTGCGTACCCACCTAGCCCACATGGGAGACTTTTCCACACACACCATGCATGTGGGAGGATACATTAATGTGGAGAGACCCCCTCTTTTGGCTATAAAAGGAAGGGGCAATTCCTTGATGGGACACGCTCATTCTTGTAAAGCCACCTAGCACTAGTATTTTGATATTTCCCTCTCATCCCTCCTTTCCAATAAAGTATGGTTCACTTCCCTTGATGTCTACATCTCAACATTCCTCTTCCTATCATGTACTTGCTTCTCTTCCCACTCTCCCTTTCCCCTTGTGTCATAGTCTCCCTTTTCCTTCCCTCCACTTCTAATTCCTTATTCACCCCTATGACATCCCTTCGCCCTCGTGATCTCCTTTTCTCTATGGCTTTTGAGCGTCGCCATTCTTAGTCTCTAGCCTTTGGTCTCGGTTTCTTTTCCGGCTAAAAGTTTTGGTGTGGCTGCTGGGATACGAATCTCCACGGCTAGTGGCGAATCTTCTACTCACAGTTTTTCCGCGTTCACCCGCGCGACAGTTCTCTGTACTGCTGCGATTTTTGGTTGTGGACAGTTTCTGTGCGACAGCTCTCTGGACTGCTGCGATTTCTGGTTGTGGACTGTTTCCTGAGCACCTGCAAAAGAGTAACAGCAGATCCCGTGCCCCCCTATCTCTTCTCTCCTCCTTCTCTTTCTCTTTCTCTTCTCCTTCTCCTCTCCTCTCCTCTCTTTTTATTAAAGAGTAGGATTGGAACCCAAGACCTCCCCCTTCACAAAAGAAAGTCTTATCATTGGGCCAACAAGTTGGAAGTGGTAAAAATGTAATGATTTTTGATCATATATTGAAATTGCGGGAGCTGTAACTCTCTAACCATAAAGAGTTTGCTCTTGTTGTAAAAAGCAAAAATATTTCATTTTATGTTCTCTACCCACTTCTCTTGCTAGATCGCCAATTCAGAACTTCTCCAAGCCCACTTCACGGATGCACGCCTCACGAGAAGGGTGGACATTTATGTCACTTCTCGACGCGTTTAAGGAATTGGTGCCTGTTCCTCCGCACCTTACGGCTACCAATGCACGAGATGTATTCCTTGATCTTCATGTCGACCTTCAACGGCTGATTGTCCAGTGCATTATTGATGGTGATGACGGGTGGAATGACACACCGTGGATGATTCAGGGTGACGAACTACTGATACGCTGGGAGAATTTTGACTTTACTTCTACTCATTGTGCGGTGATCGAACTACTTGCTGCTTCAGAGGTAATCAAAACGGTTTCCTTCTTCGAAGGGTGGGATGTTCCCCAAGCTTGGGGGGAGATTTGGCGCATCTGCTTGTTGATTCCTGTGGAAAAGCTCGTCCTGAATGGTCATTTCACAATCTCATTACAAAGGTTTCTAGGCCTTGGCTATGGTTGGTAATGTTTCGACCAAGGAATCCATTTGTACCTAATCAGCCTTTTGTGCCTCATTTCGAGCTTCAAATTGTAATTCTTTTTGGGCTTAAGATAAACTATCAACAAAGAATTGCAAGTTTATTTGGTGCTGAACGTTTGGCTCAAGTGTTGAATTCTCCCCACCCTCTCCTCCTACCTATCTTGGACTACCGAGAAACTTGGGATGTCCAAATTCTCGTCTTGGTGTGATGACATCTTGGATTCTTCAATTTGATGGAGCTTACAAACCTTCGACCAAGGCGGCTGGCGTGGGTGTGAAGCTCACTTCACCGAGTGGTGAGGAGTTTTGTTACAGCAAGTCTTCGCCCGCAAGTACTTGCAATCAAGCTGAGTACTCGGTGCTCATTTTTGGGCTACAAAAGGCACAAGAACATCATGCCAAGCAATTGGAGGTGCAAGGAGATTCTCAACTAGTGTGTGAACAAGTTAGTGGAAGGTGGAAGGTGCGGAGCAAAGGCTTGGTTCCACGACATCAACAAGCCTTGGAACTTTGCAACCAATTTGAAGAGGTAAAAATTCAGCATATCCCTCGAGCTCAAAATCTTGTTGCTGATTTCTTGGCACGTGAAGCTTGTATTTCAATCACGCATGACGTGAGTGGAAGTGCCACCCCAATCAAGCCGCAAGCCACGAAGGAGGGTGATCATTTGTAAGGAATGCAAAGGTTGTGGTCATCATGAAACTAAGTGTTGGGCCTACTTGATACGAGTTCGCCGACTTCGGCAGACCATCAGGAGGGTTCTCAAGGACATTGCTCAAAAGAAGGATGCCAGACCGCACACCCCTTGAAGAAATAGAATGGCGACTACAAGAACTGGAAGAAGCTGAAGGTGATGTGCAAGCTCTCCAACTGTTGACATTTGTCATGGCATTCTTGTTTGCCTTGATGAACAACCTCATGCGACGCCGCACCTCTAACCCTCGCGTGTAATGATCAAAGTGATATCATGAGGATTGGTCCTTTTAAGATAGTCTATGTGCTATTCTATGCTGAAGATTCTTCTCGTGTAATATTTCACACTACACCAGTGACACCTTACCCTGCCTATGTGTGCTTTTTGGATGTATCTTCACCCGATTTTCAGTTCAAGCTCCCTCTTACTATTGTTCGTCCATAGATAAGCCCCTCTTTCCCATCTTCCAAGCATGGCTGACATTCCCGTGTTTTGTGGACGGGTAGAAGAAAATCCAAATGAGTATCTTGTGGCTTTCAAACGCCGTTGTGTCTCTCTCAACTTTCTTACTGAAGACAGATGGCTATTGGTTCTCCCCACATTTCTAGAAGGTTTGGCTCAAGTGTGGTATGAGAAGCAAACCGAAGATGTTCGCCAAAGCTGGCCAAGGTTGACAGCAGCAATGATTGAGTATTTCGGCAAAGAAGAGGAGCCGGAGAATGTGTACCTACAGGTGGCAAATTTGAAGCAGTCAGAAGGTGAGACGGCGCGTCGATATGTGGATCGAGCGGCCGTGCTCTTGGACCGTTTGATTGCCACACAGGAGGACAATGCCGGATTTCGAGCTGGAATGACTCAACATGTGCTGGGCTACCTTGTAGCAGGAGCGAGTGATGAATTCCGCCTCAAGCTTAAATGGGAGAATCCAGAAACTATGGTGCTAGCACATGAGATTGCTCAAAAGTTTGACAAAGTTCAGTCTGACCCCGCTTCAAAGAAGACGATTGTCCCTCTGCATCCCCCTCCATTCCTGCAACAACAACCTGGGGGTTCTAACTCAGGGGCATACCCCCACCCCTCAGGGATGTATCCACCGCCTCCACCTCAGATGTATGGTCCTCCCTTAGATGTTTACCCTCAACAAGGTGGATATCCTCATCCTCCGCCTCGAAGATTTCCCCAGCCTCGCCCACGAGCTCCCCTCCTCTGGGGACGAGCATTTTCCGAGCAAAATCTTCCGAGCGTCCGAGCGAAGGAAAAAAAAAGCTTCCAACTATGCAAAAATATGACAAAAATGGATCAGAAGAAAACATAGTTTCACTTAGAAATATGAAAAGTATTATAGGAATGCCTATTTTATACACAAATATTTATGTGAATATTTGGGAATGGTGAGAACATAATGGGATGGCTTTTGAAGAAACCCACATGTAGAGTAGACTTCTCTATGAAAATTCCCTTATGATCCTTCTTACAACTTTTTACTTAATAGGGGGTGACATTGAAAAACCTCTCTCACCCTATCTTCATGAAACAGTTTCTCCAAAGAAAACTCATTGAAGCAAGCCATCAAGGTAGTTTCGCCAGCGAAACCCCTTTGAACAAGGTCTTTCAAGGTAGTTTCGCTGGCGAAACTACCTTGGACAGCACTTTTAAAAGTGACATAACTTTCACATCCAATGTCGAAATATAGTCATTCAGCCACTCAAATTAATCGAAAAACCCCATTTGAGCACATCTATGGGGTTATATTTTGGAAAACTTTGCATATATAGTATTAAATATTACATGTATTTTATGAGAGTGATATATAAGCCCAAGTTAATACTTATTTACAGTAATTTAAACTTCTATAGAAACATGTCCATAAATATATTGTTATTAATACTATAAAAACACTTGAAAGATATTGCCATATGATATAAATGTGTTTAATAAGTAATTATTTATGTATAATATTATTATGTTGAGAGTGATTATGAGGGACGTTTCTTAAATGAATTATTTTTCAATACTTTTTTAAGGTAATAACAAGGGTACAAAGGGATGTCTATGAATAAGAAGATTTATGTTATGTAAAAATGGATGGGTGACTAGTTTGTATATTTTTATGATAAAGGGATCTAGTTCTAATGAAAATAAAAGTGTAAAAACCATGTTTCCTAAAGAAATACTATTTTTAAAATCTCTTGAAAAACACGCTCGTATAAACCTGCTCATAGGTTTTTGCTCGTAAAATTGACGCATCCCCCTCCTCTCTACTCCTGTGGCCCCTCCAACTAAAGAGGCCCCCCCTGCAACAGAACCTGGAGTCAATGACCTAGCCAAGGCCCTGAATGATCTTCGGCTTGAGATGGTGGGCATCAGAAATCAAGCCAACCGCCCTCCAAGAGATCGTGCTAATGTTGTATGCTACGAGTGCCACCAGAAGGGTCATTATCGCACAGAATGCCCCAATATTCCAAGGGTGAATCTTCTAAGTGAGTCGGGCACTGAGGATTCTGATGTGGAGATCCTTGATCTCAGGAAAAGAACTCGTGCTACCTCGGACCCCTCTCTAAACCATGGACCGGGCCGCCCCAGGAAGAAGGTGTCCTTCTCAGAGCCCTCAGACGCTGAGATGGCAGACCCACCAACAGAGAAGACTAAAAGATCTCGCAGGAGTAAGTGGTCACCCTCGGATTTTCCCATCAGCTCAGGGCAAGAGGACTATTCGGTCGTTCAAGACCTTGCTCATCGTTCTTTGAGCATCACACTCCCTCAACTAATAGCATTAAGCCCTAAGGTGAGACGTGAGCTGTAGCAAGGTCTCTCAACAAGGAAGAGTAAGAAAAAGGGAAAGGTACGAGAGGTATCTTCTATCTCTGAAGAAATTGATCGGCACCCACACACAGTAGATGTCATCATAGATAATTGCCGTGTCAAAAATGTGTGTGTTGATGGGGGAGCTGCATGTAATATCATGGTGCCCCGCATCATGAAGAAATTGAATTTGAAATGTACAAGGCGTTCCTCCACTCGAATCAAGGTAGCAGATGGTCGACGACTCGCCACCATGGGAGTCATTGAGGATTTGCCCATCACTGTCAACGGGCTGACCACCACTGTCAATTTCTATGTAGTGGACATTGAAGATACAGGCAGAAGTTACCCTGCCATACTCGGGAGACCATGGTTGAGAAAAAGTGATGCAGTCAGCTATTGGAAGACAGGACACATGTCTTTTGGTGCTTCCAAGGAGAAAATCCCTGTGCAACCTGGTGCTATGGAACCGGAAGAAGAAGAGGAGCATGACAGTGATACTCTCTCATCTTCAGTGTCTGAGTCCATGGAAGAATCAGACGGGGGGGAGGAATTCATAGAGGAGGAAGTTTACATGATGGGAGTGTCTCCGACCCTGCCACCTGCAGAAAAGATAACAGCTAGTCCTCAACAGCTCGAATCAATGCTTTCTCCAGACCTCACTCCAGGTGAGAAAGATGAGTTTCTTGAAATGTTCAAAGATTTCCCTGACCTCTTTGCAACTAGCTACCACCACCTTCGCCATGTGACTGCCATAGTGCACAAGATAGAGGTGAAGCCTGATGCAAAGCCTGTGGCTCAGAAGTATCGGAGATTAGGGCCCCTACAGACCGACGCCTTGCGATCAGAGTTGCAGAAGCTTGTAGAGGCTGGGTTTATTGTTCCGGTTCACAATACTGAATGGGTTTCACCAGTGGTAGTCATCCCAAAGAAAAACAACAAGTGGCGGGTCTGCATCGACTATAAGAAGCTCAATGCTGCCACCAAGAGGGATCATCATCCTTTACCCTTTCAAGACCTCATTCTTGAGAAGGTAAGTGGACATGAGATGTATACTTTCTGTGATGGTTACTCTGGGTTTTATCAAATCAGAATTGCCGAGGAAGATGTGCTTAAAACCACATTTGCCACACCCTGGGGAACATTTGCATTCAAAGTAATGCCATTTGGCCTCACCAATGCTCCTGCCACCTTTCAAAGATTCATGCAGATGGTGTTTTCTCCTTATTTGGGGGATTTCTTGGAGGTGTTTTTAGATGATTTCTGTATATTCTCATCACGTAAGGAGCACGTCATGAAGGTTAGATTGGCCTTCCAAAGGGTAAATGATGCAAATGGCAGTCTCAACCCTGAGAAATGCACCATTGGAGCCACTCAAGGGAGGTTATTGGGACATGTTGTCTCATCCGAGGGCATCAAGCCTGACCCCGAGAAGGTAGAAGCCATCCTCAAGCTCTCCCCACCTACAACCAAACGTCAGGTACACTCATTTGTCAATCTAGCATGATACTATCGCCGCTTCATTGATCAGTATGCTGCTTTGACACGGCCCATGACTATGCTATTAAAAGATGGGGTTGATTTCTCTTGGAATGAGGATTGTGATCATGGGTTTGCACAAATCAAGAATGCTCTGGCTTCAGAACCCATTCTGCGCAATCCAGACTGGTCAAAGACCTTCTATATCAATCCTGGGTTTGGTGAGCACACTCTGGCAGGTATTCTTCTCCAGCAAGGGGAGGATCGGTTCATGTATCCCGTTCGATTTGCTTCTCGACAATTGCTCGACACTGAGCGACGCTATTCAGAGGCCGACAAGCATGCCTTGTCTTTGGTGTTTTGCATTGAGAAATTTAAGCATTATGTGGCTGGAAGGTCCTTCTTTATACTAACTGACACTGGTCTTGCAAAGCAGGTTCTTCAATCACCAAATCCCATGGGCCGGTTGGCCAAATGGTTGGCAGTTCTACAAGAATATGATTTTTCTTTCAAAATTGTAAAAGGGGGTTGTTCCAACTTGAAGAATGCTTTGATTGATTTAGAGGAGTGCCTTGATGTAACCCTGGTAGCAGCCATAGAAGTTGGGGATCCTTGGTATGGTGGTATATATAAGTTTTTGACCGCTTTCTCCTTTTCTTCAGAAAGTACAAGCTATGAGAGAAAGAAGATCCGCAGAGATAGTAGGCGCTACACCCTCCTTGATGGGGTGTTGTACCGTCAAGGCATGGATGGGGTACTCAGACGGGCCATTGATGCAGATGAAGTGCCTAAGGTATTGAAGCATTATCATGATGGGTTTTGTGGAGGCCACTATGCCAGTGACTATACAGCTAAGAAGATTTTACATGCTGGATACTATTGGCCGACATTATTCAAGGATGTCACTTTGTATTGCAAAACCTGTGAACCATGTCAATTCTTTGGTAGGAAAGATTTGCGTCCCGGGCAACATCACCCAGTGATGTCCATCCATCCGTTTCAGAAGTGGGGAATAGATTTTGTCGGTCCCTTGCCCATGACTGCCCACAAAAAGAAGTATCTTTTGGTAGCCACTCAGTATGTCACTAAGTGGGCTGAAGCTATCGCTCTCTCTGCTGCAAATGGCAAGGCAGTTTCAAGTTTCATATTTGAACGTATCTGCACAAGGTTTGGGACACCCATGGAGATAGTCTCTGACCATGGGAGTCCATTCTTAAATGAAGCAGTGGAGTTACTCATGGATCGCATGGGCATTGATCATCACACTTCTAGCATCTATTATCCAGCATCCATGGGTCAAACAGAGCGGACCAATGGCCTCCTCTGTAAAACCATAGGAAAAATGGCCACAGGGAATAGGAGCCAATGGGATCAGAAGGTCACTGAAGCAGTGTGGGCTTACAACATCACTCATAAAACATCTACAGGTCACACCCCTTTTGAGTTGGTGTATGGTACTGAGGCAGTTTTACCACTTGAGATAGAGATTCCAGCCTTGAGATTGGCGCAAGAACAGAGGATGACAGAAGATGAACATGTAGAGGCCAGATTGGTACAACTTGAGAAGTTAGATGAGACCCGACGCCTTGCACTACATCAAACAGAGATCCAAAAGAATCGACAAAAGGCCCGATTGGATGCTAAGATTCGCAAGGGATGGGTAAGACACTTTGCTGAGGGGGATGTTGTGCTATGCTTTGATAACAGATTGGACCACCAAATGGATAAGAAGTTTCTGCCACTGTGGGCTGGTCCATACAAAGTCATCAAAGAACGTAGCAATGGGTCGGTACAAGTTCAGGAGCTGCATGAACCATATGGCAAGAAGGTGATCAACAAGCGCTACCTCAAGCCTTTCTTTGTGCGTGATGGTCCCAGGCATGGAAATGCGGTGCATTCCCTGCCTGGGGGGGGGAACTGTTATGGATAAAATTGTCTAAGGAAAAAGGCATTAATGTGTATGTGTGTTTGTATATGTGGCAATAGTATAATCAAATATGGTGTGCATAGGGCCCAAGGTTGAGGTGGCAAGGCATGACCATGTGCCACCCTTCCATGTAAGAGGACCCATAAGGTGTGTTGTACATAATCCATAATAGTAATATTATAAAATGCAAGGTGGCATGGCTCCTCCATGTGCCACCCCTCCACCTAGGATGCAATAATTGAGATAAGGCTCAAAGTCCAAGGGAGAAGCAATATAAAATGGGTGGAGATGGCTATTATATTGAGTTATTCCCTCCATATGGGATAGGCCCATGTGGGGGAGGTATAGAAGGACAAAGAGAGCTAGTTAAATAATGGGGAAAGTAGGACGAGGTGGCAAGATTCCTTGTGCCAACCCTCCACTTGTCCTCCTAGAGGTTTGAACCTATTATAAAATTGGAAGAGACCTAGGGAGTATCATAGACTTAAGATATGGGGCTTGATTTATGTGGATAATTGAGGCAAAGGGTTGTCAAAATTGAGGCAAAGGGTTGTCGCATACAATTGAGAGTGCGTACCCACCTAGCCCACATGGGAGACTTTTCCACACACACCATGCATGTGGGAGGATACATTAATGTGGAGAGACCCCCTCTTTTGGCTATAAAAGGAAGGGGCAATTCCTTGATGGGACACGCTCATTCTTGTAAAGCCACCTAGCACTAGTATTTTGATATTTCCCTCTCATCCCTCCTTTCCAATAAAGTATGGTTCACTTCCCTTGATGTCTACATCTCAACATTCCTCTTCCTATCATGTACTTGCTTCTCTTCCCACTCTCCCTTTCCCCTTGTGTCATAGTCTCCCTTTTCCTTCCCTCCACTTCTAATTCCTTATTCACCCCTATGACATCCCTTCGCCCTCGTGATCTCCTTTTCTCTATGGCTTTTGAGCGTCGCCATTCTTAGTCTCTAGCCTTTGGTCTCGGTTTCTTTTCCGGCTAAAAGTGCCTGCGAAGAACTTCCGCCTTCAAAACGGGCCTCGAAATGGCCTCGAATCAGAAAAATACTACGCTCAAAACTGCTCTCTCGCCACACCGCGAAGGGCGTCTCAATCTGACACAGTGCACTCTTGCACTTCTGGCTATGCTACCTGCAGAGATTTGCTCCCAAACTCGAAATAGGAAAGCAACACTGGTCCTCTTACCAGGACACCGTGAACTTGGTTTGATTTCTTGAGCTCCTTACCACGAACAAGGCTCTGATACCATGTGAAGATAGTGGGAGAGAGGGAAGGAGTCTCACTTGCGGCTTTCTCACATACACAAAGGGGGAATACACACACAGGTGGAGGCTGAGAATTGTTTTTCTCTTCTTAGTTGTGAAAGCCAAAAGAACTCTAGTACAAAGAAATAGAAGAACCCTATATGTGGGTCTCAAACCAAACTCAACTAACTAAGGTGGCATACTAATTGAGCCACGAACTAGAGTAGATAAGGATAGCTGTCATCCAGCTATTATTCATGGGCGGTGTACCAACCGCATCTGCAGCTAACAAGTCGGTGACATAAATGCACAACGGTCACCCTGGCATATTGCAAGTGGAGCTCGATATCTCAACACATCTCCCTAGGCTTTGGTGGGCCCAAAAAGTGCACCTTCCTCTCCCACTTAGAGGCCCCCCCACTTTGCAAAAATTTGCCCCTCTTTACATCTCCAACATGGTTCCCATTCCCAAAAAGTATCTCGCAAAAACCACTCACCCCAAAATTTTGAATTTTTTCAAAAGTGCCAAAAATGTCCTAAACCTTTCCAAACCTTCACCCAAACCATGCCTATGCACCCAAATGACTTTCCAACGACTAAATCCTTCTTCTTATCACTATAATCACTTTCTAATCCCTAGATTCTTCTTCTTTTCACCATAATCACTTTTCAACTCCTAAATCCAATTTCTTCTCACCATTTTGTTATGTTGTAAACTCAAAACTTTGTTGCTTCCATGGATCCTATCTACCCTGTGTTGTGTTAATTTGAAATCTTTGTTGCTTTGAGTCCATTTTGCAAATCTATTTTTTGAATCCTTTCATGGATCTATTCTTGGTAGTTGGTGGTGGAGCAACAAAGCATAGGAGGATGCAAGCTACATGATGCATGCTCATTGCCATGCTATTTTGTAATCTAAATTTTTGTTTGCTTTAACTCCCTAACTCCAATCTTATTTCTAACATACTCTCATGGTTCCATTTTAGCATGTTACCAACAAGTAATAGTCATGCTCCCTCAATTACAAGCAGTCTACTTGGCAGCGGCGGGTAGTGGTGGAGCAAGGAAGCATAGGGTGCAAGTTGTACATAGGGCATGAGTGCTAAATTATAGAGATTCTTAATTGCCTTATCACTGCAATTTGTTAGATAAACATCATTCAAAATGTTCCAAACATGGGAGCAATGTCAAATGGATTTCAAGGATATTGAGAATTGAGGGCAAAATGATTTAGGCAATCAAATGTAGAGGGAAGTTTGATGATCGAATTTCATAAAGTTATTTACCATTTTTTGAGGTGGATGTAAGGGAAGTGGTCATTCTTTAGCACTTATCACTAAACCCATTGTTGGCTCTTTCCCATGGCTTCCATAGGAAGAGTAGGGTCTTCTCAGTATAAAGTGTTCCGAGGCTTTTTGTCACCTACAGATATATCCAGGTTGTTGTTTGTAGCATATGTGTAGCTTAGGACCTCGAGTCATATTCCAGTGAGAGATGTAGGCTTAAGTGTGGTAAGCAAGCATAGTGCATGCATGTGTGAAAGGAACGTGCATCATCATGGTTGGGGTAATGAAGGCTTTCGCCTTCATTAGGGGTTGAAGGGTTTAGGAGGAGTTTAAGGTTAGAGGGAGGTTTAGGGTTTAGAAGGAGGTCCAAGGTTTAGAGAGAGGTTCTAGAGTTTAGAAGAGGTTCCAGAGTTAAGAAGAGGTTCAAGGGTTAGAACAAGGATCCAAGGTTTAGGGTAGAGTACATAGTGGAGAACTTGTCTCCCTCGTAGTTCATGGAGGTTAAGGGTTGAGAAAGTAGGTTTTAGGGGGAGCATAGGAGTGGGAGAGGAAGGTGTAAGAGCATGGGGGAAAGGAGGGAGAGAAGAAGGGAGGAGGAGGAGGAGGAGAAGGAGGAGGGAGGAGGAGGAGGAGGAGGAGGAGGAAGGAGGAGGAGGAGGAGAAGGGAGGAGGAGGAGGGAGGAGAAGGGAGGAGGAGAGGGAGAGGATGGGTTGCACGGTTGGAGGATAGGGGAGGAGGAGTCGCAAGGTTAGGACATGCTTTTGGATGTGGAGTGCAAGGAAGCATGGACACTTGAGACAATTGTTTGGAATACCAAAGTAGAACTCAACACAATGCCCCAAAGAGTGTGGGCTTCATTCAATTATGGGGTATTTATACAAGTTGGAGAGCTTCTCTCTCCATGTAGGAATTGTAAGACATTCTTTCTCCACATGTAGAACTTGCATATAGAAGTTGCATGTAGGAGTTGCAAGTTGCATGTAGGAGTTTCATGTTACATGTAGGAGTTGCATGTAGAACTCACATGTTGCATGTTGCATGTAGGAGTTGCATGTTGCATGTAGAACTCACATGTTGCATGTTGCATGTAGGAGTTGCATGTAGAACTCGCATGTAGAAATCGCATGTAGAACATGCATGTAGGAGTTGCAAGTAGAACTTGCATGTTGAGGATCCCTAAGAGAGATTATTCCTAGCCTTATGCAAGTACAAGCAGAGCTTTGCCCCACTACTCTACACACACATTCTATACTACCTAAGTCCATGTTGGCACAGAGAAACATACTCCCAGATCCATTTTATTACCCATCCTTAGGTTATGGCTTATTTTGAGCACGTAGATGGGTTGCCATGCATGCAATCTAGTGGCTGTGGAACTTGTGTCATGCAAGTCGATCTTGCTGTAAAGCCTTGGCACCATACAATTTTTGCTTAGTTTTCAGGTACACTGTATCCACCATTTGTTCGAATAGAGATACGTGGCGTGCTTCTAAGAAGATGATTGTTTGATAGAGTCGGCTTATAATATGAGCATCAATCCGTTCATTGATATTGAAACTGAGTGGAGGAAAATGGCTATTGGGGTGACATGGGACCTCCTAAATGTATTCCAATGTTTTACAGAAGATAGCACTTAAGCGAAGGAAGCGATCAATGTTGCAGTGCATTATTTGCTCATGTTGCTGTTGAAGTGCTCATATCATTGTGCCTTGGATATTCCATTCTACACTAGAGTATGGTTCGATGTATGGTTCGATCATTGGCTAATTAATGGTGCGATATTCATCCAAAGTGTGTATGTTGGCTTCCCATCTGTGACATCATGAAACTGCATAGAACTTGGGATGGGTTCTGAGACATGGAGGTGCATGTAGGTACTCTTTCAAGAAGACTACATCAAAGAGCTTGGGATGGCACCAATCAGTTTGTGGATCCAACTTGCTTATCCAATCTTCACTAATTTGATGCTGACGAAGGTTGGTAGGGAAGTTTTTCCAGGGTCCATCCACCTTGAGTTTTCATATCAAGATATTTGCTCCAAAATTCCTTGATGGGGATACTGGTATCTCATCAAAATCATACCCATCATTGGAACTTGGCATGGGAGTACGAATTGGATTATCTGGATCCTTATATTCAAAATCAAATGCTGTGTCATTTTCTGCTGATGGCAACACAAGAAGTGTCGGAGGTGATGACGGCGGGGCAGGGAGAGAATCTGGGGACATGGGGGAGAAATATGGAAGAGTATTAGTTGTGGAAGGCGGAGCAGAGGGGAGGGGGGGAAGAATTGGGCAAATGGTTTGAGCATCTTGGTAATCCTCAAGGGTAGGATTAGCAAGGGAAGGGAAGAAGCTAGATGTGAGGGGTTCATAAGTTTGTGACTATTGGGTTAGTTGAAAATGGTGAGATGCATGAGCAAAGAGACGATGAAGGGAATAGATGTTAGATGGAGCTTAGGGAAGGTTAAGAGGGTGGTAGTAGCAGCAGCAAGGGGAATTGAGGTTGTGAGGTTGGCAGAGAGAGTGGTTAGATATGGGAAGTTGGATGTGAGATAGGCCTTGTCATCTTCTAACACTTCTTTTTGCTAGTGCGATGGGATCATCAGTTACAAGGGTGGGATGTCGATTATGTCATGCCTTGCAAATAATAGTGATGGCCTTTGTAGCAATGGCAACAATCCAACAATAAACCTAAGGGGAGGATTACCCATGAGGCATACATATGCGATGGAAGCATCTATCCTGAGTGCTATAAACTCGGCATGTGTAGATAGGTAGAAGATATTTTTCTCATCTTCGGCCAAGTCTTGGCAAATTATGCATAGAGTTTTGGTCCCTATGGAATGTTCCCATTAGATTGTTGGATGAGCAAATATGATCTTGATTTGGAGTTGCTTCCATTGGATAAGCACACGTGCGTGGAGGTGATCTTCTGCTTGTAGAGCCACCACAAGCTCTTGGTACACCACTATTGTGCTTTGTAGTGGGGCTTCAATGATGTTGTGTTCCATTGCCTCATTCTTGTGCACTAGCAATTGGAGTTCCAAGCTTGGAGATGGTTATCTTTTGGGATTGCATCTCATCCATTTTTTCTTTATATTTATGGTAGATGGATGTATATGCCTCCTTAAGCTTTCTCATTTGCAAGGTGACCTTCGCCTGTTGAGGAATGTCTTCAGTGTTATTGGACCATTTGTCCAAGACTTGTGCTTGTGAAATGTTGGCATCTTGAGCGGTAGCAAGTTGGTCTTTTAAGATTCTGCATTCCCTTGTAAGCTCTTCAATGCTGAATGTGCATATTGCCAAAAACTGTTGCATGTCTTCAAGCTTGTCTTGGCAATCCTAGAGCTCTTCTTCTTTGTGAATTAGAGTGAGTCGAGCTTGTGCCAATGCCTTTGTTTGCTGAGCACGTGCAAAGGTCAAGGAGTCATAGTAGGTCTGTAGGATTGCCGTTGCTTATACTACTATTGTCAGCTGTGTTTGGCTTTGGTGGAGGTTGGAGGTCACATCCCTCACTGCCTTCTCTTGAGCTTGGAGAGCTTGTTTCATGTGCACTTCTTCAACCTCCTTCTCATTTATTTGCGCCTGAAGTGCCTTGACCTCTATGGCAATTGCCTAGAATTGGTCTTAGATTTCTATTGCAGTTTGTCTATCCACCAATTCTCTTGCATATTCCTCCTTGGCCAAGCTAGTGAATAGTTCGGACATTTGGATCATTTGGCTAGCTTGATGATGGATAATGACAGACGGTGATGAGGACTGGTGATACTGATGATACAATTGGTGCCCATGTAGCCATCCTGATGATTTTGTGGTACTTGTGGGGGGTTGTTCCAATGGTATTTTAGTCTCACTTGGGTACAATAGTCATACTATTGATCTGGCACTAGCTCCCCTTGTGGCTCATGGATTGGCATGGCATCGATTGACGGTGCTGGTACTGATGTAGCCCGAGGCTCTGGTTTCGATCTTTCCTCTGGCTCTGGTGCCGATCTTGCCTCATACTCTGGTGTTCATCCTGTCTCAGGCTCTGGCTGCTATTGTTGGAGATATATTGGTTGCAATTGTGCACCAAGCTATAGCATCTCGTGGGGCGATTCCTCAATTCCAACCTCCACAATAGGCATTTCTTCTGAGGTATCTACATTTGCCAATGTGATAGTATGAGAAGTTGGTGACAGATCCCATACTAGGGTGAGAAGGGAATGTCCAACTGCAGGCCGTGTAGGGTATTTAGTACCTTGTGTTCTTTCGCATTTTTCTCTTGTCATGGCATGGTAGGTGACTAGTCCTATCTCTATATGCTTCTCCAATTGATCGAGTCTTTCTTTCAAAGATTCATGATCTCCCATGCGTTCTTGTACTACTATGCGTAGGCTTGGTATTACAAATTCTAGTGGGACCACAACTTCAAGGCCGTACACCAATTGAAAAGGTGTGTTCCCTGTACTGACCTTGAGTGTGATTCGGTATGCCCATAAGGCTGCATTTATTTTCTCTGCCCAATCAAAACATTGTGGTTCTACTACCTTGGTGAGGATAATGCATAATATTTTGTTGGTGGATTTGGCCTGTCCATTCCCTTGGGGCTAGTAGGGTGTGCTTTTTCTATGGATTACCATAAATCTAGACAAGATTTCTTGGATTACCTTATTGACAAAATGGGTGCCTCTATCTGACACAATTTCAATGGGGCATCCGAATCAGGTGATCACATTCTCGTATAAGAATCTTGTGCTGCTTCTAGCATTTTCCTTTCTAACTGCTTTAGCTTCAACCCATTTGGTAAAGTAATTAGTGGCCACAATGATGTAGCGTGCCTGTGTTCCCTTTGCTGCTGGATGGATGGGACCCACATAGTCAATTCCCCATTTTTCAAATGGTTTTTGTGCAACAACTATTGTTAGGGGATTGAAGTCTTTATGTTGGGGTTTAGTGGTCCATTGGCATACATCACAACCTTTGACATTTTCATAGGCATCTGCCCAAAGTGTTGGCCACCACCAGTAGCCTGCGAGGAGGACTTTTCTTGCTGTGGCTTCCCCTTGGAAGTGTCCTCCGGTAATGCCTCCATGGAATCACTCACGATTGGCATGATCTCATGAGGCATTACACATCTTCTAAATACTTGGTCCTTGCCCATCTTGTAGTTGTCCTAAAATGAGTTGATAGGGTGCAACTTTTAAAATTAGTTTTCTGGCATCCACTGCTTTCATTTTTTAGGGTGGTCATCCTACCATTAAGGACCCAATTATATCTCCACACCAATCTGGAATAGCATCTATCTAACATAATGTGGCATCTAGCAAGTCGTCTTCTACTCTAGTGGCTTCTTCTCCCGACTTGACACGAGACATGTGATCGGCAATGTAGTGTTGGGCACCTTTGCGGACCACTATTTTGAAGTTGAATTCTTGAAGCAAGAGGAGCCATCTGGTTATCCTTACTATTGTACACGGATGGTTCACAAGATAAATCAATGTTTGATAGTCAGAGTAGAAAAAATCATTTGCCAACAGAGAGTGCTGAAATTTGTTAATACTATACACCATTGCTAAGGCTTCTCTTTCTGTGGTGGTATAGTTGATCTCTGCATCATTGAGTTATCGACTGGCAAAGTAGAATGGGTAGTATTTCTTATGTTCACCAAGTTGACAAAGCACACTCCCAATTGCATACTTGGATCCATCAGTATGAACATGAAAATCAATATCCTAATTGGGAGATATAAGGATGGGTGTTGTGATCAGGCACCACTTTAAAAGCTCAAAGGCACTCTTCTATCCATACGAATTCCACTAGTAATTTGTAAAGTGGTCTGGCTATCATGGCATACCACAACATAAATCTTCAATAATAGCCAGCATGTCCCATAAAGACCTGTACACCTTTGAATTTGTAGGAGGAGGCAATTCCATGATGATTTTGATTTTGTCCATGTCAGTTGCAATCCCATGTTGAGAAATGATGTGTCCCAAAACAACTCCGTGGGTGACCATGAACTGGCATTTTGTTGGATTTAGGGAGATGCCATACTCCCTGCATTTGATTAGTACTGCTTCAAGACATTGGAAATGGTCTTTTTTGTTCAAGTGGATGCACAAATCGTCCAAGAACACCTATAAAAACTTATTTAGAAATGACTTGAAAGTTGTGAACATGACTCACTAGAATGTGGCCGAGGCATTACAAAGGCCGAATGGCATGACTCTTTATGCAAAAATACCCCATTCTGTAGCAAATGCTATTTTTGATTGGTCTTAAGGAGCAATTTGCACTTGGTTATAGCCACTAAAGCCATCCAAGAAGTTATATATTTTGGAACCTACCACCTTTTCCAACACTATTTCTATTAAGAGTAGGGGATAGGCGGCATTCACATTCTTTACGTTTACGCATATACTGAGCTTCTTGTTGCATTTAGGCACAATGATGGTGGGTGAAACTTAATCAGTGTGCTCAATCTCATAGATGAATCTAGCATCTAAGAGTTTTTCTAGCTCGTCATAAACCATGGTGCCATACTTAGGATTTATGCGATAAGGTCCACACAAAGTTAGGGTGGGCACCTTCCCTTATAGGTATCGTGTGTACTACCACGTCTGGTGAAATTCCTTTCATCTCTTTGTATGACCATGCTAGTAGGCAGTCATGGTATTCCATTAGGAGTGCTTTGAGTTTGGTTTCATCTTCCTATCGAAGCTGTTTCCTAATGAAAACTTGTTTTTCTTCCTCCCTTCAAGGGCAAGGTTTATTGTGCGAGTTTTTTCTGGTCCCTCCTAGATTGGAGTTTCTCCAATGCTATCAGTTTCTTGAACTTCAGATTCTCTTAGTGGTCTTGGCATTGACATGGGGACACTCCCACTTGTGTAGTTCTTGAAGTACTTTGGCACTTCTCAAAGATCAACCTCTGATGGTGTTAAACTAACCTGACATGTGCCATGTGTACTAATAGTTTCATTAACCAACGTGTTAGGCTCTTTTTGACTTTATTTTTCTGAAGTCTCTTGATCGAGCTTCATCCACACATGTGGTTTATACTTTTGAAACTTCTTACGTTGAGAACTGTGGGGTAGCTTTTCCACTAGTCCAAGTAAGGGTTCATTTGCTATGCATACTCCTTCCAGTCCCTCAGGGACCATTCAAGAGGAGGTGGTTCAGATTTTGAGGGAGCTGGGTTTGCAAGATACAATTCGATGATCTTTGTTTGGACTCATTCGAATTCATTTAAGTGTTTGGTCTTGGATTTTCTGCAAATTCCTCCTTTAGCTTTCTTGTGGGATCCTCTACTGTTATTCAACTTTGGAGGTTCAACTTTTGGGAGCTCGACTACCATTAAGGCATGCAAAATGGCTGTCATTATCAAAGACTTGATCTTCACTTTTAGCATTCTCAGCCTCAATTTCAAGGTCCCAAGGAAAATTGGAGTCATCATTCATATGGGTACCTTCTTCAGGTTCATTATCCCATTCGAGGTTAACCATAAACAATGGCACCTCTAGATCAATTGGTTCTTCATGTGTGAGTTGAGGATCTACCTATACCACCTTAGCATCTATCTGCAAGAGGATGGGGTCTAATGAATGGTAGTTGTTGATGGTTGCCAATGTTTGTATCCAGTGATTGACATTTCTTTGTGAATCACCCGCTATGGCATGCTGTTGCAGGGGAGCTGATTTGCTTGAGATCATCGTTGAAGATGTGTTATCCAACGCTCTAGGCACAATTGGTTTTATAGCTCATGTCCCCACATTCACCCTGACTGCATGTCACAATTTTGGATTGTCAGTCTATCAGTTCCCCAGTCATGGAGGATTGATGCTTCTCGTACCAAGGACGTCCCGGTAAGATCTGATAGGATTTCTTGGGAGATCCAAGATTGTGAATTGAAGGGAAAAGCGGACTCCTACGACTTTTGTTAACATGCCATTCAGCATTCCCAAGGGTTTAGCCGGTGAATCATCGGAAAGGCGTATGTTAAAATTAGCCTTTTGCATTGGTGGGAGACCCCATTCATCGTAGAGCTCCTTTGACCCCATTCATCATGCTCCACCATCCAATATGTCTTGGACTTCATTATATGCCTTGTGAATCAAAGGCACCGTGATGTTGCATATATCATCTCTCTTACCCATCCACACAGGGATATCTTCAATATCTTCCAAAGGTGGAGGGGGATTCGCAAGTTCAATCCAGCCTTTGAAACTCTCGCAATGATTGGAACAATTTCATAGGAGGATTCCGATGGGAATTGACACAGGGCAACTCAAGATGCTAGAGAGTACAGCTCCTTCAAGTTGACATGGCAGTACATTATGTTGCAGAGTCTGTTGTTGGAATAGAGGCTCGAGTACAGTAGCAATACTTTGTGGGACCAAGTCATGGATTGGATCTTGAGCTTGTTCCTTTTGTACCCATTGTTAAAGTACCTGAAAATGAGACTTCACCACTTCTGCATTTGGGTATGGAGCTTCTTTTATTTGAGGCTTGGGAATTGATGTGGATGAGCTTGGCTACTCATTGCTTGGTAGAGGTGGAGGCACTTGTGCTTTATTTTTAAGAAGTCATCTAGGTTGGATTGGAATGTTAGGGTCCTTGTGTAGAATCCCGTAGGATAGAATAGATGCATCTTGCAAGAGGTGTGAGAGCACAATGAAATCTCTATGTTGATTGTGAGAGAGAAGACTCTCTTTTATAGAAAGGGGGAGAAGGTAATACCTTCCCTACATAGTGGCAATCAGCCCCTACATCAGTGGGAATCAATCCCTACATCAATGGAATTGCCTTTGTCTTACATCATCACTTAGGTCACACACTAGACACATCATAGCACTTGATGTGCCTTTACAACACACAGGAACACACATGTGACTCCCCTAGATGCACATATGCACCATAGAGCAAGCCCCTTGATCATACTTATCCCAACATACCCTCCCTCAAGGGTTTGCCTCTTGCAGTGTCAAGGATACATCTAGTCTCATAGTTTCTCATGCCATCTCATGGTGGTCAAGGATAAATCTAAGGCTAGGATCTCATGCTAGCAAGGGTTCCCAAGGGTGTGAGGTTCACAAAAATGGGATAGACAAAACACATATCACATGGTCTACATCATATGGTGACTAGAGGTGATTTACATAACACATTCTTTTTGGAGTACTACTCCAGGCAGAGAACCTCAAAATTTGACCAAGTGATGATAAACAAAAAAGTGCTTAAAAAGCATAGTCTTCATAGGAGGCCTCATCTTGTGGAGGCACATCAACTGAAAGTAGATTGGAAGTTTCTCACTTTGTAGTTGCTTCCTTTTTGGCTTTACAATACTTTTCATGGTGATTGTTTTTGCCACAATGTTTGCAAGGATTGATCTTGAAGCAATCTTTTGAGAGGTGATTAGTCTTCCCACAATGTTTGCAAGGTGAAAACTTCCCCTTTTGAGTTTTTATGGCATAGGCTGTGTCATTGCCTCTCCGGAGTTCCATGTGCCTTTCTTCTTCTTGAAGAGTAGTAATAAGACCTTCAAGAGTAGGATTAGGAAGATTTTTCAAAGTGGTAACAACATGATCATAATCTTCAAGCATACTTTTAAGCAACACTGCCATTGCATCATCTGTAGTGATTGGAGAGTTGATAAAAGCAAGTTGAGTCATGAGACTCTGCATATAATTGACATGGGCAGCCAAAGGAGTGCCACTAGCCATCTTCAATTCAAAGAAAGAAATCTTAAGTGACAATTTTGAGATGTGAGAGCTAGCACCAAAAATAATGTCAAGCTTCTGCCAAGCTTCAGAAGGAGACTCTAAATCAGAAATGTGATGAATATATTCATCTCCTAAGCCAAGAGCAATGATGCCATAGGCTTTCTCCTCTCTAGCAAGATCTCTTGCCGAATGTGTCAGAGCTGAGGATTCTCCAGCATTAGAGGCTGTTGAAGAAGTAGTTGAAGCAGGTTTAACAAGCCCCCAGAGGTTTTCCCTCATCAATGCAAACTTAACCTTCATCTACCATGTGTGAAAGCCTTTACCATTGAACTTATCCATATTCAAGATGGTAGCCATGAGAGGGTCTAACCTAGAATGGGCAGTGTCTACTCTCTTACAAGGCTAGAAAAAATTGAAGAGCTTCAAAATACAAGCAACCAAATTCCATGCTACAAAACATAATGGAAATGATGTTTTCACTTGCATGCTTCATAGAGGTGGCTAAATGAAAGCATTCCAAGCAAATCCAGGTGTAGCAACTTAAAGAAAATCTGTAGCCATAGTTGTACGGAAGCTATTCAATACTTTAAAACATAAAAAATGCTAAAGTAGCATCTAATGTAGCGTCAAACTCACAACATTGTCAAAACTGTCCAAAAGAGAGACTTGAACTTGGAGGGTGCAATTCTCACAGCTCATAGCTCTATTTAAGGTGATATTTATGCAGAAGAAGGGCCTTATACCAAAGAAGGGCTACCAACAAGGAGAGGCGCAATGTTGCATCAGGTCACCATAGCCAAGCTTGAGAATACCGACTGGTTTTTCGTCTGTTACACCTCCATTCCTTGTCCAAATGAGCTCAAATTTCAACAGCAAGTTCCCTTCAGCATCATGCAGCTTGGGCTTAGAGGAATTGACAAAAGGATAAGCACAAAGGTGGCATTGCACAAAATTTTGTAAGAGAGTGTGAGTGTTGGCATTTCACGTACAGTCGAAATTTCACCAAAAGCTTGCAGCTGGAAGTTCGCCCATAAAGAGGAGTTTGCAACTCAGAGGGTTTGGGCAATGGTCGTTTGTAGGCAGAGAACAAAGCTCTCAAAGATTTTGGGAAGAAGGAGGAAAATGGAGAAGATGAAGAAACTTGTAGTTTATGCTTGAGATAGCATCTAATGCTAGGCTAGGCTAGATCTAGAACCTAAAGCTCTAATATCAAATGTAGAATCCCATAGGATAGAATAGATGCATCTTACAAGAGGTGTGAGAGCACAATGAAATCTCTATGTTGACTGTGAGAGAGAAGACTCTCTTTTATAGAAAGGGGGAGAAGGTAATACCTGCCCTACATAGTGGCAATCAGCCCCTACATCAGTGGGAATCAATCCCTACATCAGTGGGATTGCCTATCTTACATCATCACTTAGGTCACACACATTAGACACATCCTAGCACTTGATGTGCCTTTACAACACACACAAACACACATGTGACTCCCCTAGATGCATATATGTACCATAGAGCAAGCCCTTGATCATACTTATCCCAACACCTTGGTGGCCTCTTTCTGCTGGCATGTAATTACATTCATAGGTTGTGATATTATGCTTATCGGCCCCAGACTTTGATGGTCCACCCCAATAATGCCGATTGGGATGTCAGGCTTAACCTGTCTTTGTTGTGGGACCTCATTTTTCATGGGACAATCCATATAGGCATGTCCTATGCCATAATCTCTACAGAGTGGTTGGAAAGTAGTGAGGCTACCACGATGAGGGCACTCTGTGATCTGATGATTTTCTCCACAACTGTAGCACTTGATTGGCACTCGATATGTATTGGGTTGAACTTGATTTGTATAGACTAGTATTAGACCCTCGGCACTTTCTACATAGTACATTGGGTACTCTACTTCATACTCGAATGACAAGTCTACTTCCTTGGCTTGCAGTTGTTGTATTAGAACTACCTGTCGAGATGGATTTGGCGCTCTTGGATATGGTCGTGGATTTGGATTCCTAAGTAATTTGGGACTTGTGTTCGAATGGGAATAGGATTCAGTATCAGAGCAAGGGGCACTTGTGCAAGTGCTAGTTGCCTATACACTAGCATGGGTGCCGGTCGGTATTGTTGAGGCCAAGGTAGGTTGTTGCGCATGTTGAAGATGCAACTACTTTCATCATGACCAGTGACTATGTAGATGTGCCACAACCTTGGCAGTGGATTTGCTTTTGTAGTGATCCTGGCTCTTAGAAATAGGCACTCATTTGCTGTATGATTGGCCATGCAGTGTGAACACCAGACATTTTCCCATCGTGGATAAGTCTAAGGTGGCGGCTGAGACAAGTGAAGCTTTTGTTCCATGGCTTGCATCATTTCATCTTTTAGCTTCATGGTCATGGCCTCTAGGCGAATCTTCATTTGATGTTTTGGCAATGGACTTGGATTTGCCCTTTTTAGAGTGCTTATCTCGTGCACTAGATCTTCCATCATCACAAAGTCAGTCATGCCATCCTTGATGTCAATGGCTGCCATATGAGCAACACTGAACGTTTCATAACTGCTAATCTTTTTCATGTCCTTGTGGATTTTCTTCCTTAGTCCTGCAATGAACCATGCCATGAGGTACTTTGCATAAGGGTGTGGGTCACATTTGGTAATTAATCTTTTCATCTTGCCTAGATACGTGCGTACGTCTTCTCGATGGCCTTGTTCGATCTTGCTGAGTTGGAGGGCAGGATCATCTTGTAGTCTCTTCATTTGAAAGCGCCTCTTGAATTCTATTTGAAGCAGATCCCATGTGGCTCTCTCTTCCACTAGGAGGTCTAGGTACCATTCTGACACTTCATCGACTAAGGCCATGGGAAACCAGGCTTAAAAGCTTTGAAATGCCCAAACACTTCACTTTTCTTTTTCATAAAATACACCCAAATTTTTCTAGTGTAGTCATCAATAAAAGTGACAAAATAATGACAGCCTCCAATAGATGCAACTTTAGTAGTCCACACATTAGAGTGGATTAATTCCAATGGCCTCTTACTCTCTTGAACATGTCTAGGAAATGGTTTCCTTGCATGTTTTACAAATTGACAGGCTTCACATAACTTATGCATTTCTGCAACCTTGAACTTAGGCAATCCTGCAACAATCTTTTGGTCTTGCATTAATTTAAGTCGTTGTACATTAACATGACCAATGTGTTTACGCCAGATATCAATATCTGCAACTACACCAGTCCCATGTGCAAACATTACTGCACTGCATCCAACGTAAACATCCTGCCCTTCTTCTTCCCTTTTGCTATCAAGCGACCTTTATTTTTCATATCCTCAACAAAGCATCCACGAGGATTAAATCTGACGTGCAAGCCCTACTCAACCATTTGACCAACAGAAACCAGGTTCTTAGTGATATTCGGGACATGAAATACATCAAACAAGTATTTCTTTTTTCCATCCTGCATAGACAAAGGAATTTTACCAATCAACACAACAGGATGTGCAGTATCATCACCAGTCTCCACAAATCTTGGTCTTTCCATTTTCCTTGCATCTTGCATCCATTCTACATGACCTGTCATGTGGTTTAATGTACCTGAGCCAACATACCACACATCATTGCTTTCTTCTGCACTTGTCACAGAATTGGTCATGTGCTCCACCATAAACAGATGGTCATTTCTATCATCACCCTATCTACTAGAGGATGCATAATTGCCTTGCTGCAATTTTCTAGTCATGATATCATTCTGCTTTTTATAGCAATTTTTAACCATATGACCCATTTTACCGTAGTAGTAGCATTCAACATTGATGTTTGCATTTTGGCCTCTTTGCCATCCACCACGACCTCTTTGGCTCCCCCTGCCTCTAAAGTTACCACGTCCTCCTCCATAGGACTGGTTTTCTTGAATTTGCTGCATATTCTGATTTCTACCACGGCCTCCAAATTGGCCTGCTCTACCTATGCCTCTACCTCTTCTAGGATTCGAGTAGAAGACAGCTTCTTTTGAAGTTCCTCCTGAAGAAGATGCACGGACGGCAATGGATGTCCGGAATTGTGCATAATCCTTTCCTATACCATTCAAGGTCATAGAAACTAAATCATCATCTTCCACTGGCAACCCAATAGAAGCAAGTGCATCTGCAATCTTCTTCACCTTCATGTGGTAGTCATTGATGCTCATATTTTCTCTCTGCACATTATGCAACTCCTGCTTGAGCTACATTTTCTTGGCTTGCGTATTTGTGCTATGCATTTTTGTCAAAGTATCCCATGCCTCCTTTGGCATGCTTGCAGCCTCAATATGCACAATCATAGAATCAGAAATACTGATAGACATCCAGTATATAACTTTTCTGGCTCTCTCATGCCAGCCTCTGCAACTCCTGTTGATTGGGAACATTAGGAATAATTGGTTCTTGTTCAGCTCCAGTAATGAACTCCCAATAGCCTTTTCCCTTAAGGAAATTTGTCATTCTAAACTTCCATGCTTGGAAGTTGTTCTTGTTAAGCTTTTCAATGACAATCTTTGAAAGAGCATTAGATGCCATTGCAAAACACTGCAAAATATTCTGTCACTATAAAAAAAACACAACTTCTACCTCACAAGGGCAAATCTACAAAACTGACGAAAGTGGTATTTGATCACATAGTCACTTCCTAGTGATGATTATGCATCAACAGGCAATAAGAATGATTCTATCACCTCTATGCACAGGCATAGGATGTAATTTCTGTGATAACGTTTCACCGACCTGTAAAACAGTGGTCGCACAACAAAAACAGGGCATTTTTCCGAGTGCCTGTGAAAAACTTCTACCACCAAAACGGGCCCCGAAATGGCCTCGAATCAAAAAAATAATTTCACCCAAGGCTTTCCCCCTTCCTATAGCATTTACTACCCTCTTGCCACACCGCAAAGGTTGTCCCAATCTGAGACAGTGCACTCTTGCACTTTTCGACTGTGCTACTTGCAGAGATTTGCTCCAAACTCCAAAAAAAAGGAAAGCAACACTGATCCTTTTACTAGGACACCGCAAACTTGGTTTGCTTTCTTGAGCTCCTTACCACAAATCGAGCTCTAATACCATGTGAAGAGAGTGGGAGAGAAGGAAGGAGTCTCACTTGTAGCTTTCTCACATACACAATGGGGGAATATACACAAAGGTGGAGGCTGAAAATAGTTTTCCTCTTCTTAGTTGTGAAAGCCAAAAGAACTCTCTTAGTACAAAAGAATAGGTGAACCCTATATGTGGGTCTCAAACCAAACTCAGCTAACTAAGGTGGCATACTAACTAAGCCAATAACTAGAGTACATAAAGATAGTTGTCATCCAGCTATTATTTATGGGCGATGTACTAATCGCATCTGTAGCTAACAAATCGGTGACATAAATGCACAATGGTCACCCTGGCATATCACGAGTGGAGCTCGATATCTCAACAGGCCATTGGCGGAACGAATGCTTGGAGGCTCAAGAATGGGATTGGCAATGCCCGGAGTGGCAAAAGATGGTCGGGAGAATACCCAGCACTTCAATGGTACACATTGTTGATGATGATCCGCCGGTGTGCCCAGAGATTAGCATAATCACCTGTGTTAGTACCAAGCTGCAAAGGACCAACTCCTCCGATTGGTGGTGACAAGATATTGGATTGGGCAGTGCAAGAACATGTGTGTCACCAAGTCTACGAGTTGGTGGGTTGTTGAAGGAGCCACCATTGATGTCCCTACCAGAGTCTATAACATTGCCCAATGAAGTGCGAAAGGTGCAGTTTGCGGAACTAGTTGTTCAATCCGAGGCGGTGACTCAAGCCAAATTCAAATTACACTTACCCAAAAATGGTCCGACGGCGGTCGAAGGAACTCCGTTGTTGGTTGCTAACCAAGCCAAGAGGCGGGCACATTCTCCACAAAGGGAGCCGGGGTTGGAGTGCATTTTGGAGGCTCCTATCCAAATTTCATTGGGCCACTTAATTTGGTTTTGGGATTCCACCGACAATTGTTGTATTCCCTGCACACGGAGTTGGAACCAGAGGAGGTGGAGCTATGTCAAGCTTATTCATGCCCAGTTTGGGCAGTGCCTCTGACCGACATGCGGATTCCGGTGATTTTCGCAAAGGCATAAGGTCAGACTTTTGCTCATGTGCTAGTCGATGGCAGGTCAAGGTCAATATTGTCACTTTGAAGACCTACCAAGAAATGCGCTAGATGTCTTGGGAGCCGGCACCCTTCTTAGTCCACATGGCTGATCAACGTCGGGTTCGACCACTCAAAATCTTGCGGGCCATCATTTTGGAGGTGGCTGGCATATCATTCGTAGTGTCCTTTGTGGTGCTCAACATGGAAGCTGCAACACCAGAGTATAGCATTTTTTTGGGAAGGCCATGGTTGCGGCAAGCAAAAGTCAAGCAAAATTGGGAGCAGAACGCTATTTTAGTGTGGCGAGGGAAGAAGAAAGTGCGGGTCACCATGGGAGTGGCAGCACCATTGGCGGATGCAATCCGACTTGTCTTGGCTGAGACGGTGAACATGGCGGATGGATTGGAGGATAATGAGGAGGAAGCCTTTCTCAAGGAAAATCCAGAGTTGGTTCCTATCTTCACCATTGATGTGGAAGGCATTACAGACAGCTATATGCATCACAGCTGTCTAACGCATGCGGTCAGCCCTGTTTCGGAGGAGTCCAAGCCCTAACAAGTAGCAGCAGAATTGGATATACAGGATCTCCTACAACAGGAGCAGGAATTTGAACAACGAATGAGTAGAGTCGCGCACGTTCAGGAGGATGCTCTCGATACGGTTTTTCTCAGAGCGGATGGTGCATCTAAACCAACTAAAGTCAGCACTTTGTTGACAAAACTAAATTTCGTAGCAGCGAATTGATTGCCCTATTACGGGAATTTTTTGATGTGTTTACTTGGGGCTATGCGGATATGAAGGGTCTGGATCCGAAGTTTTACCAACACTGGGTTAACCTCAAACCAGATGTCACTTCGATGAAGATATAGAGGTATCGTATGAATCTGCACGTGGCTAAGCAAGTGTGTGAAGAATTGGAGTGCTTGTTGCGGGTGGGATTCATCGCACCGATTGAAAATCCATAATGGATTTCCCCGATTGTCATTGTGCCAAATAAAAACAAGAAATTACGGATTTGTGTCGATTACGGCAAGCTAAATGTGGCGGCCATAGTTCTTGATCCATTTCCCTTGCCCTATATGGATTCGTTGCTCGATGAAGTGGCAGGGCATGAGGTGTACTCCTTCTTGGATGGATATAGCGAGTAAAACCAAATCCGAATGGCTCCATAAGACCAGCCCAAAACAACATTTATCACATCCTGGGGGGTCTATGTCTGCACTGTTATGTGGTTCGGATTGCGAAATGCTGCCACAACCTTTCAACAGGAAATGCATGAGATCTTCGAGTCCTATTTGACAGATTTCATGCAGATTCTCTTGGATGACCTTAGCGCATTTGGCAGATTAGATGAGCACCTGGAGCACTTGCGAAAATGCTTCCAATGCTGCAAGGAAGTCTCCTTCAGTTTGAATCTGATGAAATGTGCCTTTGAAGTCCATAGTGGCTAACTCCTGGGGCATGTGATCTTGGCGAAAGGCATTGCGGTGGATCCGAATAAAGTGGCCGTAACTATGCAAGCCTAGGCACCAACAATGCCTAAGGAATGCTTACGGTTCTTGGGCCAAATTCGATGGCATGGCAGACATCTGCAGTTCCTAGCTCACATGGCAATTCCCCTGAATGCATTAGCACATGTGGAACTGAAGTACTATGGAGTGCGACCAAGCATACGAGTAGTTGAAGATTCAGCTTTCCAGAGCACCGGTGCTATTGTCTTTGGATTGGGAGAAAAATTTTCATGTGTTTGTGGATGCCTCGGATCGAGCCATTGGGAGTGTCTTGATGTAGGAAGATGCAAATAAGTGGTATTGCCCAATCTACTACGTGACCCGACGGCTTTCAACGGCCGAAAAAGAATTATTTTGTTACAGAGCGGGAAGGATTGGGCATGATCTATTCTATCAAGAAATTCCAGCATTATCTATTGGGCCGACCGTTTGTCTTTCATGTCGATCATTCCACACTACTATATTTGGTGAAGCAACAAAGAATTATGGACCAATTGGCATGATGGGTGTTGCTCTTATAGGAATATGATTTTGATGTCATTCATCGTCCGGGCTCGTAGCATGCGGTTGCAGATGACTAGAATTCAGGGAGCAGCCAACGAGAGTAGAGGACGAATTTCCTGATGCGGAGCTAGCAGCCATTTTTCAAGCAGGACCTGATCACAGGACCTGATCACAGCAAAGGCCAAAGTTGTCCCATAAGGCCTATGGTCGTGGTATGATGAAATGCTCTCATTGCTATCTACTAACATCATGCCCAAATACATGAATAGGGATTAGAGGAAACAATTTGCATTGCCGAGCCATTCCTTTGAAGTAGTCCTGTACTGACGACATCTGACGGAAGTGTTGTTGCGGTGTGTTCCACCTCATGAGCAGGAATGAGCAGGAAGCAGTATTAATGGAAGCCCATTGTGGGGTTTCAAGTTGCCATTTCGCAGGTGAAGTCACCGCAAAGAAAGTTCTATAAGTAGGGTTATGGTGGCCGACTAGGGACTTCCCTCTCACAATGAATAGAACACCCATTTGAATATCTCATGTGTTCTCACTCACCTCCATAATGAAGCTCTCCTCTCTCCCCAAGTTCCAAAATTTGGTATCAGAGCCATGTTGAGTCCCTAGCCCATTGTAGCTTAAATATGCCACCTCATCATCTTCTTCTCCACCCTCCATCTTCTTCTTTATTTTTGCCCTCTTTCTCTCCAGATTTTGCTTAGCTCCGTTCTCCTCCATTAAGCGACCACTCCTAGAGCCCTCTGAGCTGAAGTTTCCTCTACTTGGGGTGCACCTTTGACACCAAGCAATTAGAGAGATACGCCCTCTACAGCTTGTGTCAACACGATCTTCGCTCACCAAACTTTCAAGCAATTTGCTCAAATGCTTGCTCGAATAAGGAGAAACAAGCAAAAGACTAGTCGGAAAAGGTGCTACTATCATGAGCAATGCTGCACATTTTTTTTGGCAATCCTCTTTGCTAGAAGGAGTCCTCAGTAAGAGCTTCCATTTGCCTTTGAAATCCCTCTCAAAGCTTTTCTCTTCAGCTTCAATTGCACCCTCCAATTTCAAACTGCTCAATTTGGGGGTAACAGTGATATCTTCTTCTAAGATGAACCATTGAATATGGTTAAGTGTTAGAAATTTTCATTATTATCTTAGTTATCTTTGGTCTTTTGGATGTTTGACCATTGGAAGTGATCTGAGGCATTTTTTAGTCTTATCTTTGGAGCACTGTCCTGGAGTTTTACAGTTTTGGTAAATGCTCATAATGCATTTATGATTTGAATATGCTTGAATGCTATTTTTTGAAGCAATAGATGCTGTATTTCCTTTATACTAAGAGTTTGGGGTATCTAACTATCTCTCCAACCAATTCTACTTGTGGAGAAGGAGACTTCTTTGTAAGGGACTAGACATTGGCACATTAGTGGTAAGACCTTCCCAATATGCCTTCATCATATTGTTCCTCTAACGTTGATTATGTATCTTAGAGGAAAGCATTCCAAAAGAAGCCTAGAATGAGAGTAAAGCCCTGTAATGGTGAATATTTCATCAAGGTGAACACCAAGAAAAAGATATGTGCCTTCTGTGGAGTACCCAATCATATTATGGAGTATTGCCACCTAAAAAGGTTTTCTCTATAGCTCCTCTCCAAGAGACAGGCTCAAGAAGAGGAGAGGAATTACTCCCAAGAGAATGAAGCATTTCATGTGAAGAAGAGCTGCATCAACAATAAAGAAAATCTTGTTGAAGGAAAGACTCCATCAACAAATGAAGAATCAAACTTTGTGGTAGAAGATAAAGACTATGTTGTTGGGATAACTATGGTCTAGGGCTTGCTCTAAGGTGCATGTGTGCATCTAGGGGAGTCACATGTGTGTGTGTGTGTGTTGTAGAGGCACATCTAGTGCTATGATGTGTCTAGTGTGTGACCTAAGTGATGATGTAAGCCAAAGGCCCCCACATGGGAGGTTCCTTTTATTTAGGCCAGTTCCACTGATGTAGGGGCTAATTGCCACTGATATAGGGGAGATGCCTACACCATCCTCTCTTTCTATATAGTGGATGTCATTCCTTCATTCTAATATAATGGAATTTACCTCACTTGTGCTCTCACTCTTTGTGCCATGATGCATCTCTTCTACCCCTCACTCCTCTTCATTTGGTATTAGAGTTGGTAGGCTCTAGAAAATCCACTTTGGTAGTGCCACCTCATCATCTTCCCCATCACCTCCATTTTGAAGCTCTCTCTCCCTTTCTCTTCAGAAATGGCTAAGCTCCGTTCTCTTCATTCTTTACATCTTTTGCCAAACCCTCTTAACTGAATATTCTTCCCCCTAAGGTGCACCTCTGGCTTAAAGCATTGCTCTAGATTTGGTCTCTGGTGCCCATACTGATCCAAACAGAGCGTGCCCCAATTGTTAGCAAAATTCTGCTCCTATAGAGCAAATGACGACTTGTCCCTCAAGCACAAGTTAGGCAATGCCTAGAGCTTGTTGCTTGTGAAATCTGAGCCTATATGGTCCATTGGTTGCAGAGAAATTAGCAAAAGAACAATCGACCTTGGAGAGACTCTCACAGGAAATGTGGTGCACTATTTCGCCTCTCTTCTGCTGTGCTTACTCTCTGGTATAAGGCTTTCATTCCAGCTTACAAAACCCCAAATCTAAAGATATGTGGAGTGAGAATTCAAGCCTCCAAGTTACTCTATTTCCTTGCAAGCATTTTTTACAGTTTTTGAAAATTTGATGCCCAAAGCTCAGTTCAAAGAATGTATTTTCAGTTTGAAATTCAGTTAGGACTGATCTTTTGTCAAAATGCCTTCAAATGATAAACACTTGAAGAAGAATACAAGAAGAACAAAATTCAAAGTGAAGAAGACCCCAGCCACAAGAAACTTTGGGAGAAGCCAACAAGGTATGACTATGCTAAACAATTAGGATTCTCTGAATTTATCTCTAGCAATCTACATTTGTATGGTGAGGGAGATTTCTTTGTTCCACAAGATTAGTCATATTGTAAGAGAGTAGACACTACCTGACAAAGGTAAGACCCTCTCATGGCTACTTATAAAATTGACAAGTTCAATGGCCAAGGATTCGATACTTGGCAGATGAAAATAAAGTTTATGCTTATGAAGGAGAATCTATGGGACTTAGTCAAAGAAGGAACTCAAACCTCTCAGGAAGGTGAATCAACTACAACAAAAGGTAAAGGAAAAGCCACTGACTCTACTTCTACACTTGCAGATGCAAAGACAATTGAGAAAGCCTATGCCATCATTGCATTAGTTTTGGGTGATGACTATGTACACCACATCTCAAATTTGGAATCCCCTTTTGAAGCATGGCACAAGTTAGATATATTGTTTGGTGCTAGCTCTCATACTTCCAAATTAAGTCTAAAAGGGAGATAATGTTGCTGCCCATGTCAACACTATGAGAAGTATTATGACACAACTAGCTTCAATTAATTCCCCTGTCACTAAGTATGATGCTATGGCAGTGCTTTTAAAGAGCATGCCTCAGGATTTTGACTATGTGGTTACTGTTAAGATATCGAGCTCCACTCGTGATATGCCAGGGTGACCGTTGTGCATTTATGTCACTGACTTGTTAGCTACAAATGCAATTGGTACACCACCCATGAATAATAGCTTGGATGATAGCTATCTTTATGTACCCTAGTTAGTGGCTCAGTTAGTATGCCACCTTAGTTAGTTGAGTTTGGTTTGAGACCCACATAAAGGGTTTGCCTATTCTTTTGTACTTAGAGTTTTTTTTGGCTTTCACAACTAAGAAGAGGAAAATTGTTTTTAGCCTCCACCTTTGTGTGTATTCCCCCATTGTGTATGTGAGAAAGCTGCAAGTGAGACTCCTTGCTTCTCTCCCACTCTCTTCACATGGTATCACAGCTCGGTTCGTGGTGAGGAGCTCAAGAAAGCAAACCAAGCTCGCGGTGTCTTGGTAAGAGGATCAGTGTTGCTTTCCTTTTCCGAGTTTGGGAGCAAATCTTTGCAAAAAGCATAGCCGGAAAGTGCAAGAGTGCACTGTCTCAGATTGGGACGCCCTTCACCATGTGGGGAGAGGGCAGTGTATGTTGCAGGAGGGGGGGAAGCCCTCGGTGACATTATTTTTTTGATTCGAGGCCATTTTGGGGCCCCTTTTGGTGGTGGAAGTTTTTCGTAGGCACTCAAAAAAGTGCCTTGTTTTTGCTGTGCGACCACTGTTCTGTAGGTTCGTGAAAACTTGCCATAAAAATTGCATTGTATGCCTGTGCACAGAGATATTGGGATTGACAGAATCATTCTTATTGCCTGTTGATGCAAAATCATCACTAGGAAGTGATTGTGTGGTCAAATACCACTTTCGTCACTTTTGCAAATTTGCCCTTGTGAGCCAGAAGTTGTGTTTTTTGCAGTGACAGAATATTTTTGCAGAGCTTTGTAATGGCATCTAACGCTCTTTCACAGATAGTCACTGAAAAGCTTGACAAGAAAAACTTCCAAGCATGGAAGTTTAGAATGATGAATTAGGCTTAAGGGAAAAGGCTATTGGGAGTTCATTACTGGAGCTGAACAACAACCAATTATTCCTAATGTTCCGAATCAACAGGAGTTGCAGGCATTTAAACGCTGGCATGAGAGAGCCAGAAAAGTTATGTACTGGCTATCGATCAGTATTTCAGATATTCTATGATTGTGCATATTCAAGATGCAAGCATGCCGAAGGAGGCATGGGATACTTTGACAAAAATATATAGCACAGATACGCAAGCCAAGAAAATGCAGCTCAACCAGGAGTTGCATAATGTGCAAAGAGAAAATATGAGCATCAATGACTACCACATGAAGGTGAAGAAGATTGCAGATGCACTTGCTTATATTGGGTCACCAGTGGAAGATGATGATTTAGTCTCTGTGACCTTGAATGGTCTAGGAAAGGATTATGCACAATTTCGGACATCCATTGCCGTCCGTGAGACTTTTCTTGATTTTGAGGAGTTGATTGTTCTTCTAATTTCCGAAGAGTGGAGAAATGGTGGTGCATCTTCTTCACGAGGAACTTCAAAAGAAACTGTCTTCTACTCAAATGTTGGAAGAGGTAGAGGCAAAGGTAGAGCAAGATGATCTGGAGGCCATGGTAGAAATCAAAATATGCAGAAATTCAAGAAAACCAGTCCTGTGGAGGAGGACGTGGTAACTTTAGAGGCAGGGGAAGCCAAAGAGGTCATGGTGGATGGTAGAGAGGCCACAGAATGACATCATGACTGGAAAATTACAGCAAGGCAATTATGCATCCTCTAGTAGATAGGGTGATGATAGAAATGAGCATCTCTTTATGGTGCAGCACATGACCAATTCTGTGGCAAATGCAGAAGAAAGCAATGATATGTGGTATGTTGACTCAGGTGCATCAAACCAGGATGGATGCAGGATGCAAGAAAAATGGAAAGACCAAGATTTGTGGACACTGGTGATGATATTGCACATCCTATTGTGCGAATTGGTAAAATTCATTTGTCTATGCAGGATGGGAAAAAGAAATACTTGTCTGATGTATTTCATGTCCCGAATATCACCAAGAACCTGGTTTCTGTTGGTCAAAATTAGGCCATCATATCCTTGGAAGCACCCTTCTTCCTAAGTTCTCTTGGCCTGCTAGTATAGAATATCTTGCAATCCTCCATCGTATAGGCCTTATAATGGGCAGGTACCTATCGTAGATCCTCCTTCTCTTCATCCTCCTCTTCCACTCCTCCTTGGGGGGTATTCCTCTTGGCCCTAGTGGAACCCTTTGGGCATTTGGATGTTGGGAGCTTTGGACTTGAAGGGGGCTCCTTCATGGCACTTATGGAACCGACTGGGGAGGTAACCTTGCTCGACCGTGCTCCCCAATTGGGGGAGAACTCGTGGTGATTTGTAGTAGTGGCACCCACATATGTTATCCAGTGGAGATCAGATTTGACCCTTACTATTCCCTTGCTCACCTTGCAGGGTTTGAGCATCTTAAACATTCTTAGGGGAGCCACCGGGCTCAACCCTTTGTGTTCGGGTATTGTCAATTGAAACCCTATTCTCTCTAGGACATCAATGCTTGCCAGAATGTGCATCCAATTCTAAGAGAACTCTGGCTCAGGGAGAGGGGCATACCAAAATTCATATGCCTCCCTCTCATCCTTTCTTTCCCATAGGTTTGGAATAGTTTTAGGGATGCCGTCATATTGGTTGTGTTAGATTCTGTAGTGGCAAATAGTTGTCCTAATAGTGGGTGGGTCTTGTAGGTGTGAAAGTCCACTCACACAATTTTCTCCTCATGCCACAAATAGATGAAGTCAATGTGCCAATCGTGTATGAGTCTAGACATTCGCAAGAAGGGCCTGCCTAGGATGGCTTCAGATCCTTACTACTAGGTAAAGTCCATGACTACAAATCTAACGAGGTACGTAAAGCCGAATACCTTAATGTTAATACTGGTGAGGACTCCCAAGGGTGTACCAGTTCCACCATCGACTAACTTCACTACCAGGTGGGTTTGCTTGAGAGAAGTTTTTCCCCACCTCTCCCAGCATTCCTTGGTACTGACACGCACACCCGCTCCCCCATCTAGAGTGGCATCAACCTTTTGGTTCTAGTAGGTTATGGAGATAGTCGCATTAGTATCATCACCTTTGAAGTATGGCTCTGGCCTTCAAGGGTACTACTTCTACTTGACCCTATTGAATACTCATTAAATTAATGCTAGTGCTCTTGGGCGGGATGTTCGGAGTCACTGGTCTTCTCAAGGGGAAATCCTTGAAAGAATGCTCTACTCTGCAACCAGCACACAAGGGCATAGGGCCAGTCCTAGGTGGAACTGCTGGGTTAAGATCCCTATAGGGGCAGCCCTTTAAAAACTACGGCCCGTAGCACTTAATGCATGACATTGGAGGGTTTGTTGAGCCTTTATATGGGCACTCGCTTGCCTTTGTGGAGCTTGGCAAATATAAAATTGGATGGGAGCCTTTGCATCACGGAGTTCATGTCTCTTGACCTCGCAGCCACAGGAGCTATCTAGAACACTGGGACCTGTTGATTCTCCTGTAGGAGGTAGTGACTTAAGGTACCACTTCCTTCCTTGAAAGGGTAATAGTCGAGGTGACCATGGTCCTATTCTGGCTCCTCCCAATCATTGGGCAGTTCCTCCACCAACACTTGATTGACGGGGGTTATACGAGGTGGGGGAGGTTGTGGGCCCGGTATGGGTGGCATTAAGGGAGCCTATTGTGCTCTATACTGTCCTATATTGGCTAAAGGGTCACCTTGTGTGTTCATAGGGTTGGGTGGGGCCGTTAAGGCTAGTGGGGTCTCGCTTGATACATCGGTTAGCAAGACCCTTAGGAATCCGCTTTGGGAGGTGTCATGGTTTCCCCATCTATAGTAGTGTGCATAGTACAGGGCTTGCATTGCCCTAAGGCAGGGCCACTCATTGCATACCCCGTGCCACACATTGTCTTTCCTTGGAAACAAATGGGGGTTACTCGGTGCCCCCTTGGATATCCCTAACTTCCATTATTGGTCCAGCTGATTCAACAAATTTGAGGCTAACTCGCTCATATCCAAGCCCTTGGAATCATTGTTCTCCTTCTTGGTAGGCTCCACACTAGAAGACCTCACCGATTATTATACCTCTGATGGAGTTGTGGTTTTGTCCTAGACAACCTTATCCATCATATTATCACTTATACAGATAGCCACCTTGCTGCAAAGTTCAAAGAAAGTAGCATTCATAACCATTAAATGGCCATGCAGCTTCAGGTCTACCAATCCGATGAGGAAGCATGGCAACAATCGTTCATCGCTCATACTCTCATATGGTTCACAATAGGAATTGAGGTGTTTAACCTTGGCAATGTAATCCTGAACGAATTCTTTGTCATCCTCCACCTCATACAACTTGTTAATCGTGCTCCACTTATTTCCACTGGGGGTGAACCCTACAATGAATTCTTTCCCAGTTGACTTTCTCCTTCGGGTTGAGGGCCCTATACCATTGGCATGTTTTGCCATCCAAACTAAAGCCAAACACATTAACCATTTCGAGATCTCTGGGAGACCAAAGGCTTCGCATATTTGCTCGAATCGCTCCACATGAGAGACCAAATTTGCTTCCTTTAGGAATTTAGTCATTGACTTGGAGATGGCTATGGGTCAACTCCTATAGGGATTGGCAATCCCTGTTGGAAATACGGGTGCAGCCAAGGGTGATGTGGCCCCCCTTCCTAGTGCATTCACTAGGATGCACATTGCCTCATCAAATAGCACCATTTGGGAAGCTGGTGGAGGCGGTGCCATTGTGGGCCTAATGGGTCATGGGGGTGGGGCCTCATGCCTGGCTCTAGTGGTGGGATCCATTGGGTTGCTAGTGCTAGCATTGGGGCTGAAAATTATGCCCCCCAATACATTGGAGCAACAGTGCCGAAGTGAACTATCAGCAGGCTCTAGGAGGAAGTGGGTCTCTGGGCATCTCCATATAGATTCCTTGCATTGGATGGTAAGGTGGAACTTGTGGAGCTACATAGCCGACGAATGCCTGAGGCATGTGGAAAGTTGGAAGTTCATAAGAATTCCCCACTTGAGAGTCTCATGTGTTTCCTCGACTAGGGTCTCGCCCTGCGAAGTCCTTCATCCATGGGTCTTCATCCTCCATGCATTCCAAGTCAAGATGCCTCGCGAAGGCTGTGGGCCCTAAGTCCACAAAGGCAGTCTCAGTCCCTATCTGCCACTCAGGAGCTAGTTGTTGCTAGGCTCCCCTTTCCACAAACATACTAGCGAAGGGATTCTCCATGTTTGCACTGCTAAATCTGTTCAGCCCAACAGTCCAAACATGTTGGATATCGTACCTCTTAACCTGGAGGCTACAGAGGGATCAAGAGAATTGGGTGGAGCCAAGATAGTGTAGAGGGCTTTAGAGGCTCTTAGACCTGCGGGGTCTTGCATCTCCTCATTCAAACTCTCTGTCTCGTTGAAAATAGAGGGGTCCTCCCGATGAGGCCCCAACACTAAGTGAGACCTAGGAACGGAGCTGCTGGTTTGGACTGATCCCAAATTGGGATGAAAGGCAGGCTAAGCATAGCCAAGGGGAGGTGTTGAGAGTTGTGGTGCCATGAGCACATGTAGAGCAAAGGTATGAGCAAAGGGCAAGCTCTTGAAACACTGTCCTTGGGCTCAAGTTCCTTGGACTAAAATTTTCTAGACCTCAAGTGCATGTATAAGATCTCTAAGGTGGTACACTCTCGCTCAAATTTAATTTTGTATTTTTTGACGGAGATATCCCGATGGTAATGGGGATAGGGCTAAGAATACAAGCATAGGGATTAGAGCTAACGCAATGGCCATAGGGATAGGGAGTGACACATGTCAGTGGGATGGAATGTAGATGGTATGCCCACAATCGTAGGGCTAGCGCTAGGGCTACGGGCGACGGGATGCTTAGGTTGGCAGGATGTAAGTATAGCAACGGGCGTGGGGTTGACAGTAAGGCAACGGATCATGGGCATAAGCTCAAGACCATGGGTCAATGCCTATCAGACCCGCAGGATAGCAAATTTTGACACTTATTAATTAAGACGACTGTTGACTCTGTGCCAACATGAACTTATGAAGAAAGAGAAGGTGATACAACTTTGTGATACAACTTTGTGTTACAACTTTGTGTTACAACTTCTAGACACAACTTTATGTTACGACTTTGTGTAACAACTTTGTGTTACAAGTTTGTGTTACAACTTCTACATGAAGAGAGAGAATGTGTTACGACTTTGTGACACAACTTTGTGTTACAACTTTGTGTAACAACTTTGTGATACAACTTTGTGACACAACTTTATGTTACAACTTTGTGTAACAACTTTGTGTTACAACTTCCACATGTAGAGAGAGAAGGTGTTACAACTTTGTGTTACAACTTTGTGATACAACTTTGTGTTACAACTTTGTGTAACAACTTTGTGTTACATGCAGAGAGAGAAGCTCTCCAACTTGTATAAATACCCCATAATGGAATGAAGCCCACACTCTTGGGGCATTGTGTTGAGTCTACATTGGTATTCCAAGCATTTGTCTCAAGTGTCCATGCTTCCTTGCACTGCACGTCCAAAAGCATGTCCTAACCTTGCAACCCTTCTCCCCTCTCCTCCAACCCTGCAACCCATCCTCTCCCTCTCCTCCTCCCTTCTCCCACCTCCTCCCCCTCCTCCTCCTCCCTCCTCCTCCTCCTCCTCCTCCTCCTCCCTCCTCCTCCTCCTCCTCCCTCCTCCTCCTCCTCCTCTCTCCTCCCTCTCCCTCCTCCTCTTCCCTCCTCCTCCTTCCTCCTCTCTCTCTTACTTCACCCATGCTCTTACACCTGCTTCCTCTCCCACTCCTATGCTTTCCTAAACCCTTAAACTCAATGATCTACGAGGGAGACGAGTTCTCCACCATGTACTTTACTCTGAACCTTGGATCCTCCTCCTAACCCTGAACTCCTTCTAAACCTTGGAACCTCCTTCTGAACCCTGGAACTCTTTCTAACCCTGAACTCTTTCTAAACCCTGGAACCTCCTTCTGAACCCTTAAACTCCTCCTAAACCCTACAACCCCCAATGAAGGCGGAAGCCTTCATTACCCCAACAACAATGGTTTACGCGCCTTTTACACATGCTTGCATTATGTTTACTCACCACACTTAAGCCTACGTCTCTCACCGGAACACGACTCGAGGTCCTAAGCTACAAATATACTACAACGACAATTCCAATATATCTGTAGGTGACAAAAAGCCTCGGAACCCTGCAACATAGAATACCCAGCTCTTCCTACGGAAGCGGTAGGAAAGAGCCAACATTTGGCGCCGCTGCCGGGGAGACTAGCGTCTCAAGTAGCGAGTAAACATGCGTAGGTATGTGTAAAACAAGTCACTACTTCAAACTTTCATGCACATACCACTCAAGGGCAAGGAGAGTAAAAATTTTTC